>NW_026531632.1:121885-125000 GCF_026283585.1 Hylaeus volcanicus | reverse complement strand
ATTATAAAAATATAGAAACATGATATGGTATCATGTAAACTGTTGCCGTTGAATTAGTATGTATTCTCATAAACACATGTAAAGTTACATTACTATGATTTACTTAAGGTATTCTTTTTGTATTCAACATGCAAGGCATATTATAATATAATCCATTATTACTACAAATTAATTTAGAAAAATGTTTAATCACCTTAATACATCTTAACCATTAATAAATAATAACCATTGTAGTTAAACTTGAACTACCCCTTATTCATACTGTGATATTATTCCTCGTGTGTTTATTTGTTTTTGTACCCTTTTTAAATAGGCAACAGGAAGAAATGAATGAATAGTACAAAATTTATAGTATATATTGATTAACTTATCAGACGAAAAAATGTATTTAAATCACAAAGGTTATATTTTTTCAGGCCGTCAGTGGGCTCGTCGAGAATACCCAGGAAAAAAGTAAGGACCTCAATGGATATTCCTGAGATAGTTATTTCTTTTAAACAGAAAAAGAATATAATTTATTTCTCATCCTATTTTCCCTTCCAATTTTTCTTTTTAGCTTATCCATGGGAACAATACTTTTTAGCTATTAAGTTATTCTACATTGTACTTCTTTTTTTCATTGTATTGATTATACTTTCTCTAAAATTTTACTTTCAGTAGAAGAGTGTAATAAATGTGGATTGTTAAGAAGTACAGTTAGATAAATTAATGACAAAAAGTTCGAAGCATGTTCAGTAACATACTTCGAATTTGACATAATACTTTTTATTTTTTTCTGTATTTAAGTTATAAATAAATTTTGATTTATTCCCTGTTTATTTTTATGGTAATTCATTTTAGACTTCTCAGAGTAGCATAGCATAGAACTTTATATATTGATTTTTGCTGTTTGTTTTCGTCTATATTTATCTTTTTTCTGTATCTCGATTATGAATAAATTTAATGTTTCTGTTTCTCGTACCTGTTTCGAAGTTTTATGAAAAATTATTCCTTAATTTAGTGATGTTCATTTGTTGTATTGCTTTTTTTTGTATATGCTCGTCAATAGTTTTGTAGTTTTCTTTGCTTGTATGTATTCATTGAAAGTGTAGAAAATTGGATCTTAGTAGTGTTACTTATTTTAAGTTTCGAATAAATTCTTGTTTTTATATTAACGCAAATGCAACACAAAAATTTCGTTTACATGTTGGGAAGATTATTTAACAATTATACTTTTACAGAACAAAAATAACTATATTCGTTAAAATATGTTAAAGTAATAATTAAGTGTCTAGATTGTTCATCTTTAATTACATGTGTTTATTTAACTTAAATTATTTTAGTATGATATATTCAGAAGGAAACGTACTGATAAAATACTGATTGATTTTCTTATTCGTATAACTTTGTAAGTTTGGGAAATTTCAGGTTTGTAAAGTTTAAAAAATGATGGAAAAAATATATGGATTCAGGTTTAAAGTTCTAGGTACCGACATTTTTTATGAATGGGACTGTATTACATATTCAACAAAATCTTGTTTTACAGCATGTGTTTTCAATAATGTTACGATACTTTCATTAGTTGTAATTGAGAAAGCTTTCTTCTTCTTTCATCTTCACGTTTTTATTTAAAATTTTTATTTTGTAATTTGTAGAGTATTTATCACTTAATGTATGTATTACTTAATTATGACTACTTTTATATTTTATAAAATGTAATGTGCCTATAGCTTTTTGACAAATGCTACCCTGTGTCTCTGTTTTGAAAATTTTACAATCGACCACTATTCAGTTATCAATTTGATCTCTGACATAGTCGTTTCATTGTTCACCTAAAAGAACCAATTTTGAAGGGTTATTTCACCTTTGCGATGATATAAAAATCCATTTTTGTTACTCATTTAAAATGTCAATTTAAACTTTTAAAATGAATTTCACCAAACACATCAGATTAATGATGAGAATATAACTCATACTTTTAATTCAAATAACATTCATCCAATTTTTATATAAGTTGTTACTAATATTTTTGTCCGCATTGTCTGTTTCTTCGTAGTTGCAATTAATTTATAAAATATATTGAAAATCTAACTGCTGAAAAGAGCATGTTCCTTTCAAATTTCAGGATTCTTACAGTTTTATGAACTTTATCATTTTCGTACCTTATAGAATTGGAAATATTTACAGAAATAATAAGTTTTATACTTGAATAAAAACAATATTTTGTTTCCTCTTCTAGTCTTAAAATGAAAAGTATATTTTAAAAGCTTATCACATGCTTTGTTTGTGTAAACAAAGTTTGTTTACATTTAACATTGTTACCAAAAATTCGTTCGGTTGGGTAATTTCAAATTATAACAATGTATGTTGATGGATGTAAGAAATTATAAGCATACGTTTTTTATGCATATAGTATATACAATTATACGAGTAAGTAATATGTAGAATATAATGTAATAGTATATGTATATTGTATATTATTATTTTTTGTTATATATACGATACAATATTCATAGTATTATATTGTATATATAACAATCTGTAAACTACATGTGTATTATACTATACAGGGCTTTCAAAAAGTAACGGACCCGCCCCTTATCTCAGAACCTATGCATTATTGGAAAAAAATGACTCGATAACCATTTTAAGATTAAAAAGAAATCTGTTTTTCTGTAACTTTAGATTTTACCTTGGCCATGAGCTTGTATATAGAAGTGTATGCATAAATAAGTGTACATTTGCAAACACATCAGCAGTCTGCTAACAAGAAACGTTTTCAAAGTGTCTGCCTCGGATTTTTTGAAACTTTGCATATGTATAGAGCATAACAAAAATACTTGACACGTGTGTTTTTTTATATATATATATGTATGTATGTATAGTTTCATATATATATTGGCCAGTTTTCATATTTATGGGGTGAAACAACCCTTCAAAGTTCTTACGTAGAGTTACAAAATTTCCAATTTCATTTTTGTTCTAACGACTGGCTGCCAGGTGATGTGATCGTCAGTTACTATACTTTCACACACAAAAAAAGGGTTATTTTCATTTTGAAATGATGTAAGTAAGATCGTTACTGACTCTTACAAGGGAAAGGTCAGAAGTGATACTCACCGATTGCAATGAAATT
>NW_026531632.1:110146-118885 GCF_026283585.1 Hylaeus volcanicus | reverse complement strand
ATCTATCACTCTACCGAATTTCATTGCAATCGGTGAGTATCACTTCTGAGCCTTCCCTTGTTAGACTGCTACTAAAGTTGTTCGAGTCGACCCTGGCGCCCAATCGGAAGTCCCGGTTTTCCCATATTGAAACCTGATTCCAGTTGACCGGTACAGCGAATCGGAGTCACAGATCGGGAACAGCGGTAGCGAGGACAATTGCAGTCTCGTGAACTCCCACGGGACAACCGGGAATAGCACCACTAGCAACGGTAACAAGGAGTCATCCGGAAAGAACCACTCCGTAACGGGCCAGTATAATCAGAACGGATCCCTGTCTTCCTCCGCTGAGATATCCGGACAGTTTGCGAACGGGCATGCGAGCAACGGCAGCCTCGAGCACATCTCCTTGAAGGAAAACACCGGGAAGGAGTCGTCGAAAAATAAATCTGGGAACAGTGCGAAAAAGAATAGCAATAAGAGGTCTAGGAACAGGTAGAACACCTCTGGCTCGCTATTTGTTTGCAATAGCTCTTCGCCTCTCAAGGACGATCAAATGGACATTTACTTCCTCGTATCACAGTTTTACGTTTTGCTCACGATACTTCACTCTATTTTATAAGAAACACACCACGAGCGTCATATTTTTAACGAAGAACGAACTATAAGGCTTTCGAATAGTCGTAAGGGTTTTGAAGTTAGTTGGAAGGTAAAAGCTGAGTCGAGGTGCTGCGTGGGTTTTGAGGACCAAAAAGAGAGCACATTTTCTATAAATATTTCTATAAATATAACAAACTAACTGGGTTGTCCAGAAAGTTCGTGCCAATTTTTAAGAAAAATTCAAAGGCACATATGAATTTTGATATATATTTATTGAATTATATTGTTGAGTTTCGGCATAACGAGTTAACAAGAACTTTAATAAATAACAATTAGCTTTACAATAGAAATGTGTACGTCTCCATAGAAGTGGGTCCATCCAAAAGGTGCTCGCAACAATATAAATACCATTTTGTTCCACGACCTTTCCGCCTTTTAAGGGATATACCCATGTTAATTGTTTTCAATTATTCCAATTTAAACAGACGTGTACCACCTACCAAAAATCGGCACGGACTTTACAGACAAACTAATAAATGGACCATTGGGTAGTTTGGAAAGTAATATTCGTATTTAGTCCACCGGAATGATAATGGTACTTTTAATCAACGACTTTTGCCCTAAACTCTCTTAAAAAAAAGGGGTGGAATATCGACTACGTAGTAGTAGATTCAAAGAAGCACCATTTCGTTAGTGTTCAATATTTTGTAAAAAAAGCTCTACGTCACTTTCTGCAGAATATTGTTTTATTTAACAATTCATCAGTCTAATTACAGCCAGGTCTCCATAAATGCACAAATTTCTCTATGATAAATGCAAAAATATATAAAATATCTAAGCAATATAATATATATTACAGTGTCTAGAAAATAAGTCATGCTTTTATTTATATTTCAATTCTTCATCTGGCTCTGTGCAAGTATAAATTTGTGTAAGCATTCGCAGTATAATCACTACATGTTTTGATTATTTTAGTTGATTCAGTGTAATTGTTTATCTTATGCGTTCCATTGTTATTTGTTCTGGTCTGTACAATTTTTCTTAGAGCAGTTTTTGTTGAGTAAAGATCAGAGCTTTTATGAACATGAAATTACGCTACCAATTTTTGACTCAAATGGTCAATATATAATTAAATGTATAGCAATTAAATTTTTTTTTCTTTGCGTTAACAAAGAAACGAGATTATTTTCCGAACAACCCACTGTATTCTATCAACTTATGTTGTTCGAAAGATAACAATAGTTCATAAATTTTTCATTAAAAAATAATCAAAAATAAGAGTGGTTTTCAAAGGTCCTTTAGAAAAAGTAAACTGTCCTCGCGGTGGTCAGGATAACTCATGATAGCTTTATCTGAAATGAAGAAATCAAATATTTTCTATTAGTACTTGAGTACAGCTCTCAAAAATTGAAATTTGAATTTTTAGCAGGTTTATATACAAAACTGTCCAATTTTCTGTTAAATCTAGACCATGTATTATCTTGTAAAATAAATTACGTTCAAAGAAAAAGAAAATCCTTTGTTCAATCACGAGCTATACTCACGTATTAACCAAAAATATTTGGGTTTTTGATTTCAGATAAAGCTCTTATTTTTTAATGTTTTTTAATGAAAAATGTATGAAATATCGTTCAGATGTTACTCTTTCGAACAACGTAAGTTACAATAATATAATTTATTTAGTTTGTTCGTAAAAATGTATAGAAAATGTGCTTCCTGTTTGGCTCTCAAAACTCATGTAACCCTTCAAAGTATTGGTCTTAAAGGACAGATCGCTTGATGTTGAAGTACAGAGTGTTACCAAAAAATATACAGGACCTTTTTTCAGGATCAAGTCTTCACACAAATACAAATCGAAAAGTCCTTTACTATTTTATAATTTGAGGCTTCGTTGTTGAGATATAAGCAGATGAAATTTACAAGCAGATGTGCAAATTTACATTCAATACACACCCGCTAATCCAAATGACCAACGATAAAGTTTGAGAGTCTATAATAAAGTTTGGGTCAGGTGTTATGAGGTTCTTGGTAATTTAGTTAACAGTTTAGTTTAAGTTGGGACTAAATTGAATCTCAAGAAATAGTTGATCTAAATTGAAGAAATGAAGTAGAGAAATATTTGACCCAATCTGTACTAAATCGACCACCGATAAAGTTTGAGAGTTTATAATAAAGTTTGGGTCAGGTGGTATGAGATTATTAGTAATTGAGTTAACACAAGTTGGGCCTAAATTGAATCTCAAAAAATATTTTATCTAAATTTAAGAAATAAACTAAAGAAATACTTGTCCCAAAACTTGGTTCTAAATCAATGCTAATGACATCATACCATCTTGCCTAAACTTTATTGTAGAATTCCAAGTCATTTTCAAGTGCAGCGAGTGTGCATCAATGCGTAATTTCTCCTGCGACTTTTCGATTTCTATTTATGTACAGACTTGATCCTCAAATGATGTGGATCCTACATATTTGTTGTCACTCTGTAGAATCCTTCAGTAATTATTTTTTCTCGTTTAACCCCGAACAAATGAAATATGTTTAATTGTAGAACGATGAATATGGTACTGTGACAAATTTAGTTTGAATTCGTAACGAAATCAATTCGAGTATTAAGAAATTGAAATGTTTTTTTCGGTATTCAGTCAGTTGAGCAGTATTTGTTAGGTTTAAGGCTAGGTATGATAGAATTGAGAATCTCGTTTCGTTCAGTTTTTATTCGTTCTATTTCTTTTTTTAATAAATATGAGATCTGTTTCTAAGAATTGGAATTAGTCACATTTTGTGATAATTCTGTTGAAGTTTAGTACAAGAGATACTAATTATAATATTCTCAATTTCAATTTTAACGTCTATAGTAATCTCTTTATTTGTGTTACACTGTTCCTCATTTTTTATAACGTATATATGAAAATTTTAGTTACGGTACTAATCAGATTAAAATTAAATTGCGCAAGAAAGTAAAGCTACCGTATATCAATGTAAAAGGTTTTAATAACTAAGATAATTTTAAAACATAGGCAAAAAAAATTGTCTTATTTTTTATATTCCAGACAAATTTTCGTCACGCGAATAATACTCATACTTTTTTTTTGTTTTTTTTTTTTTTTTCTTATGATAACGTATTACTTTTTCTATTATCTTTTCGTCATAGCAAATTTTTAAATCGATGACGTCGGTACTCTAAAATTAAAATTTACAAAAAAAACTAAAAAAAAAAAATATTTTTTTGTAACCCCAAATATAAATATTGTTAACAAAGAAGTAGAAGAATTATTACCATTTTTCCGTGTCGATTCGTTGTAAATAACTAAGATACTTTGTAGTATAAGTACAAAAAAAAAAATGTATTATGAACACTTATTTATAAGAACAACAATTTATACTTAACGTTGATGTTTCTTTTACCTTTCTTTCTGGATTCTCATCTTTTTATCGTTTAACAATCTTCGCATTTAATTAGCGATGGATACTTTCGACTGCTTTACTATTTACTACGTTCGTATTAAATACACACGGTGGTGCGAACATATATGAAATGTATCCTTACACAAAACATTAATTAAAATTACAAAATAAATCTTATGAGGCACAACTAAATATCAATTATGTTTAACATGTTGTCTTGTAGTTTTTTGTAGTGCTAATAAAGAACTATGTTTGTCTCGGAGTTTTAATCGAAAATCCGGTCCTCCTGCTATATCTATTTTACATACAGGGTGTCATAAAATTAGTGTAAAAATTGTAAGTGGGGGGGGGGGGGGGGGATAGGTAGGTGAGATGATATTGAACAACAATTTCCTTTGCAAAAATGTCGAATGGCGCTTCGTTTTTGAATTATTAACTAAAAACCATTGACCAATCACAGCGCCCGATTAGCGCGCGCTCATCCGGCTACGTCGCCATCTTTACTCTCGCAGCTGAGCGCGCGCAACTCGGGCGCTGTGATTGGTCGGTGGTTTTTCGTTAATAATTCAAAAACGAAGCGTCACCCGACATTTCTGCAAAGAAAATTGTTGTTCAGAATCGTCTCGGTTACTCCCCACTTCCGGTTCTTACACTAATTCTGGGATACTGTATATGTATACAGGGTGTTCCAAAAATGTTGTAATACCTTGATGTGGATGGTTCGGAAGGTGATTTGAAACAACTTTTTCCTTAGCGAAAATGTTGTCCGAGGCTTCGTTAAGGAGATATTAACGGAAAACCCTGACCAATCAGAGCGCGGACGCCTAGGGTGTGGCCTACGTTACCGTGAGCGGTCCGCCGGCATGCTCGCGCTCTGATTGGTCGGGGTTTTCGCTTAATATCTCCTTAACGAAGCCTCGGACAATATTTTCGCTAAGGAAAAAGTTGTTCCAAATCACCTTCCGAACCACCCATTTCAAGGTGTTACAACATTTTTGGGACAGCTGTATATTCAAATTAAATCTTCAACGTCAAATTTTTTTCGTTGAACGTACTTTATATGGAAAAAAGTTTCAAGAATAAAAATAAATTATATCTAAACAAAACTGAAAAAATTAGAAAAAAACCTTGGTTGAACCAGACTCCCCTGGTCTCCCCCTTCCTTAAAAGTAGCCGAAATATATTATCGTTTGGATTCATCTTTTCTGGAAAAACTCGGCCTACCCATTAATAATACTTTTATGTAACATTTTTATAAGAACATAGGAATACTGCTGAGATCTATGCACATATATATTCGAATATTCGACAAAGTGTATTTTTAAACAATGTTGCAATTTGTACGGATATTTCAACCGATTTGTACGATTTATCTTCGGGAATTGTTATTTTTAACGGGGGTGAGAGAGAATCACTGCTGGTAAAAATGCTTTCAAGTTGGCGTCATGTTTTGGGTTCTTCGGAGGTTCGTTCCTTGTGACAACGGCGTTGAATCCATTGTGATGGTCCGCTGTGTAGGTAACTGTCCTAATTGAGCCGTCTGCTTCAACCACGGAGTATTCACCTTTCACTGTGTCACCATCCCTTTCTTCCCAGGCTGACTTTGAATCGCCAGTATATCCATCTAGGACGCCATAGTTGAACGAATACCTTGGATAGGCCTGCAAAATACATATCTTTGTTTATATAGAGGGTGTCCACTTGAAAATTTCCCAGTTGCAAATTTCGAAAAGTATGGACAATATTAATTCAATAATGTAATGGTAAATATGTATGGTAAGTATTATGGACACACTATCGTGTGAGTGAGTCACTATAAAGTTTCTGTTATCGTAAATAAAATTTGAATTACGTTGTGATACATATTGTGAATGACGTAATGGACCAGGCTACAATTTAAGGAAATATCGAAAGTGTTAATTGCTAACTTTCGATAGATTTCTTTAAGAGAAATATTGGTGGCATTTAAATTACCATGTGCTCCGCTTCTTTTTCGCTTTTTGTCTCGAATGCGGAGACAGCAGAAACCGTTTTGAAAATTGGGGGAGCGATGTATACCAGTGACGACGTCTTTGGTAGAGGCCTGTACGCGATTGGCGTTGAGACCTTGACATAAGATGGAAGTGGTTCGATTCTGCTTCCGATTGGCTGAAGGGCACAAGCAACCGGAACTGCTGCACCATTTACGGAAAACGCGTCGATTGGCGCGCAGGGGAACCTCCTGAAGACGAAATATCGTTTTATTTGTTACTAGCTCGTCGTAGATCATAGAAGTACAAATGCTTTTTATTTCTCTTATTTTTAAATGAAATTTAAATTAATGATTGTGAGTTGAATAAACAAAATTTGACTCCACTCATTCTTATTTGAGATAATATATTATAACATATACAGGGTGTCCCAAAAATGTTGGAAGTCCTTGAAAGGGGTGGTTCGGGAGGCGATTTGAAACAACTTTTTCCTTTGCGAAAATGTTGTCCGAGGCTTCGTTAAGGAGATATTAACGGAAAACCCTGACCAATCAGAGCGCGACCGTCTAGCGCGTAGCCACGCCTACCGTGGGCGGTCCACCGGCATACTCGCGCTCTGATTGGTCAGTGTTTTCCGTTAATATCTCCTCAACGAAGCCTCGGAGAACATTTTTGCTAAGGAAAAAGTTGTTTCAAATCACCTCCCGAACCACCTTTTTCAAGGTCTTACAACATTTTTGGGACACCCTGTATATACAGAGTGAAGGTGATTTGAAACAACTTTTTCCTTACCGAAAAAGTTGTCCGAGGCTTCGTTAAGGAGATATTAACAGAAAACCCCGACCAATCAGAGCGCGACCGTCTAGCGCGTAGCCACGCCTACCGTGGGTGGTCCATCGGCATACTCGCGCTATGATTGGCCGGGCTTTATCTGTTAATATTTCCATAACGAAGCCTCGGACAACATTTTCGCTAAGGAAAAAGTTGTTTCAAATCACCTCCCGAACCACCCTTTTCAATGACCTCCAACATTTTTAGGACACCCTGTATATTATACATATATAATATGTAACTATAGTTACAAATATAATGATACACCTAGTAATCTATTAGAAGAATATCATTAAGCAAAATGAAAAATTGTTAGATCCTTAAATTTTTGTTTTTCTAAACTGTCGTATTTAATCGTTACGTCGATTTATGCTGTGATATACTATGTTATTCTACATTTATTCTGTATTTCATACTATGTTTTCCTTTGTTATGTTTATTCATATTGTATTTCCCTATATCATGTTTTGTTATGCTGTATTATTTGTTATCTTACGTTTTATACATAACACAACTTAGATATGTTAGGTTGGCCAAAAAGTTGATTCGGATTTTAACGCACAAATAAACAGTGATTTTTCGTAGACATATAATTATTAATTAATTATATCTACTCTATAATATATTCTCCATTTTGTTTTACGATATTTCTCCATCTTTTGAACAAATTCATGACTCCACATTCGTAGAAGACCTCGTCAATTTAATAACCGTCCAAAATTGCAGGCAAACAACAATCACCACAAATCGAATAAACTTTCTGTCCAACCAAATAGTACTGATGATCATCTTACTGATGATGAGCGCCAGCGATAATCAGCCTGAAGTAACAGCACAAGATAACAATCTACAACAAAGAAAATCTCATCTTAAATTCCCATCTTATATTTCATTTATTAATTAAATTTTATTTATCCTGCGAGTAATAATGTTTTTTTTTTTTTTAGTACGTTTAGTTCACTGTAAATGTTACTTTATAAAAATAAAAAAATATTTGTTCTTATGTTATGTGCACGTACTATGAGTGATACAATATTCTATATTAATATTGTCCAATGAAAAAGAAATTATTCCTTATCGTGATGTATCAATAATAAAATAATTCACGTTCGTTTCACAATAAATTACATCGAATAATAATCGTAACATATGGAAAACTTCTTTAGGAAGCTATTAGGTTGTCCCAAAAGTTTCTTTCGTTTTATTAATAATTACAAAATTGTTACATTACAAAATTGTGTACAATTCATTTCACTCCATTACTGTTACAGCATCAATCTCTAAGAAATTAGATTGTCTATTTATATAAACACTGCCACAGAAAATAATTGAATGCAACTCACGAAAGAAACTTTTAGGACAACCTAATACTTTCAATTAATTTCATTTGGTATCGAAGCAGCGGCCAAGTTAACGCGCGGGGACTCGCGGGCATTCGACGATCTATCGCGCATGCGTGCACCAGATTCCCATTGTGCAACATATATGCTTACGAACTCTCAAGGAGTGCCCGTATAAATTCTTAACCAACATACGCGTTGCTACTTATTGTTAGATTACCGTTTCTTGAACGTTCAACTCTGATTGTTTTGAAGGAAGTAAATAAATAAAAAAAAAAAACAATTTAATAAAATAATCCAGCTACTTAAAGATGCACATACATGGACCAACATCTAACATTGGAGAAAACCTCATAAGAAACTGTCGCTAATAACCAAAGGTTGATGCGACATTAAATATATAATTTAAAAAAGAAGCAATTTAATTATAATCTTCAATAAATTTTTATTTACAGTGTAATAATTTACAATAAAATTTAGTTAGTTTTCAGAATTAATTTAAGGTAAAATAGTAAAATATTGTTATTGAGTAATTTAGGTATATAATTTATAAAAATAAAATATTGTTATTTAAACGTTCTAACTGCAGTTAGATGTACATGTACAATACAAAG
>NW_026531632.1:109391-110136 GCF_026283585.1 Hylaeus volcanicus | reverse complement strand
TATTTAAACGTTCTAACTGCAGTTAGATGTACATGTACAATACAAAGTTCACCGCTGCTTATTAAATTTTTAAATCATCAATAGTAAATTTTAATCGAATAAATATGATAGTATAAGATTTTTTATTAGATGTTACTTTCTGAAATGATTAGAATTTTTGTAGATAGTTACCGACCTTGTTAATAACACCCTTAGAAAACGATGACTTCATCTTATGGCAAATGTGAGAATAATAATTTATTTATTTATGACGTATCAGAGATTGTTAAAAACCCCTTCCTGATAAGCCACTTATTCAGGATTGTTTAAAAAAATAAATCACATTTTCTGTTTGAAAAAAATATAAACAGAATTTTATTAAACAATTTTAACAGAATTTGTTAAGCAAAACCACGGTTCACAGTTAATCGAGAATATTAGAGCACGTGTGTACACTTAGGAATAGATTTTCAGCGTTTTAAGAAGATCCAATGAAACTTTCACGACGGACCTCTCGAGAATAGGACATCAGCATCCAGCTCATCTTTATATACAACTTATATAGGGTGAGCATAACTGCATTTTAAATATTATCCAGCTGAATTGTATATTAATTGATTAAGAAGTGAATATTTATTCGATGTTATTCATTATTCAATTTATTGTTAACACTGATTAATTTATCCATTAATGGCTCGTTTATTCTCCTTTATACAGGGTGTCCCAAAAGTCGGGGAGGAGCCGGAAATGGGGGGTAGCTGAGACG
>NW_026531632.1:64114-106391 GCF_026283585.1 Hylaeus volcanicus | reverse complement strand
TACCCCCCATTTCCGGCTCCTCCCCGACTTTTGGGACACCCTGTATAGTAGAACGACAAGGAAGTCTAAATTATTTATCATTATGTTTCTATGTTTATAGCGAGAGACAGTTGAAATAAATAAAAATTCGATTTCTGATTTGTGCAAATTATTTATCAAATAGCAGTTTAATTATTTATCAAATAATAGTTTTGTCAAATTATGCATCTTTATATTTCTATGTTTATAGCGCGAGACAGTTGAAATAAATAAAAATTCGATTACTGGATTGTGCAAATTGTTTATCAAATAATAGTTTTTTCAGATTATTTATATTTAAATTTCTATGTTTATAGCGAGGCAGTTGAAATAAATAAAAGTACGATTTCTGTTGTTTGCAAATTATTTATCAAATAGTAGTTTAATTATTTATCAAACAATAGTTTTGTCAAATTATGCATCTTTATATGTCTATGTTTATAGCGCGAGACAGTTGAAATAAATAAAAATTCGATTTCTGTTTTGTGCAATATTCAATTCCAGTGTTCCATGTTTTCCTTTAAATATATATACATATATAAGAATTTATATTTATATAAATTATATTTATATTATATTATTATATTTATATATTTATATAATTATAATATATATAAAAGAAAACATGGAACATTGGAATTGAATATTGCACAAAACAGAAATAGAATTTTTATTTATTTCAACTGTCTCGCACTATAAACATAGAGATAGAAATATAAAGGTAAAATATAGGTCGTATGTTCGTCAGAACTATTGTAATCATTAAAACTGGTTAGAAATTTTTGATTTATTTTTGATTTAGTTTGATTATCAAGTTGCATTGTTTTATGGAAAAATGTAGAAACATTGCACGGACGATAAGTAGTTGAAAAATAAATTTAATATAAGGCGTTAGTATACGTGTACGTTATTGATAAAATCGAGAAATCTAATGAGAAGAATTATTTTCGATTTGAATCACCCGGTATGCACGAGTACGTTCACTTACATTTTTTGGCTCTTCTAGGTACAACGAGGGATGCGCAACGTGCAATCGTGGGAACGTCATCGTCTGCTTGGAATACAAATACTAATACAGTAGCAACAAATGATTCATGTTAAACAAACTTCGAAACATTCAATTGACGTAATAATTCAATCAGCGTAATAATTTCACTCTTCAATTTGCTTATTGATTTTATCACTCTTATTGATTACACTTATAATAAAATAATACAATGTGGCCTTGAGATCATCTTTTTATCTATCATAGTATCCTTAAGAAATAGAAAATAAAAATAAACGAACGAAAAGCATATTTAAATGTTACAAATAATGATATAAAAAAAATCAGATAACAATTACTATAAATAACAACATAATATCACACGAAAACAGTGTCAAATTATTTTTAAACTTCTCGAATTTTTTAAAAATCCATTTTGCAGTAAAAAATTCTGAAAAAATTCACAAACACGTACGCCATAATGTAGGATATCCTTGATTTTTTTCAAAATTTTTGATACTGTACGACATAAGATATACAGCTTAAACCGTAAATTCCATTTTGCTCTGTAACTAGTAAGGGCCCCTTCCAGTAAGGGTACGGGGTTGATACTTGGCACAAATGGTTTTTTTAACACTCTATTAATTGATATGTTCATGGATCAATTTGGTCTGGGACGTACAAAATTTAGGTCCCATGGACCTAAGGACGTTGGAGGTTCCGAACATAAACTGGACATAAAATGGACGTCCATAAGACTATCCATGCTATCTGGGTATAATAATGTATGATTTTTATAATGAATAAAGAAAAATTGAAAGTAAGAACTACTGGTGCAATTAAATAAATAACCTCTCAAACTCTATGCGCTCGTCTTGCGCAACAGCACTTTAACGAAGAATTTGAGAATCTAAAAGGCTTTACGTAATGTATGCACTATCCAGGCTATCGTCAGCGCCACAGCAGCACACTGCGATTCACTGTTTCTCAAGTTTCATTACAGTACTAGCAATAAAAATTATACTAATTATGATAATAACAAATGAGAAAATTTGTGCATCTCTCACGAACAGAACCGAGGTTCTGTGAAGTAACATATTCTCCAGGGACAATAATATGTTATCAAAAATATTAACATACTTTGTAACAATTTATAGAAAAATAGAAATAATTGTTGATTTTTTTAAGTGGTTAGTCTAACCAGTACTAAGAAAAAGAGTACATGCAAATTTTTCTTTAATACATTGGAATGAAAAAATATGTATATTTGTAAATGAAAAATTAGATACTTGTGCTCTATATAAAAAATAATTAAAAAGAATGTTCACTTGATCAGCGAAAACAAATTTAACTTAATAAATGCTGATTAAAACAGGATATCAAGGGATAAAGTGGTAAAACTGAATAAAAACAGATGGAAATATAGCATTTGTTTAACTAAATTTAATTAATTTATGATTTATTTAATTTGACAATTCCTCTGCTTTTTTCCGTGCAGCCTCAATATCCTCTTCTGTTACAGATGGTTCCAATCCCCATTTTTTTTCTTCTTTTAAAATAAACGCTAATTTTTCAGCCTTTTCACGGTAAAAAGTTTTCTGTTGCGCTTTTAATTCCTTTTTATATGCATCCAATTTGCTTTGAACGATGTTATCGCAATGCTGTTGCGTTAGTATTCTCAGTGAATCTTTTCTTGATACCGGACCTTCTTTTCTACAATTCATTATAAGGCAAATGATACAAATAATAACATATAAAGATGTACAATATTACACATCAGAAATTAAGATAGCAATCAGGTAATTCTACGAATTTTGTGTAAATCAAAGAAAAAAGATATCGTACACTGGTGTAGCTTTAAAAACAAGATTCATCCGTTCAAGAACCCATTCAAATCGCTTGTAGTCCCATTTACGTAAATCGTTGAGGAATTTCCTCCTTTTGTCAATCAATTCTTTCAAATATACTTTCATGATTACGTTTCTTGGATATTTTTTCATAAATTGCTGAAAGTACAGTATTTCACTCGTCATTGCTGCAACTGAAACAATTTGTCTATCGTTATTAAGTACTTATACAATGTATATATAAATATTCAATAAATAGTAGATAAAGGCTGAATGGAAAATGAGACATTTGTTTAAGATCGACACGACTAATACAATCAACAATTACAGTTGTAAATGGCTGAAACAGGTACATAATTTAAGATCAGAATAAATATATTGTAAAACTTTAAATATATTTAAATTACGATAGCAAAGTAGTATCATCTTTTGAGAAATAACATGCAAGTACTATTATTCAGCGGATGCAATGCCAATTATGGCAGAGTTAGATAAATTAGCATCTCAATTTTTTGTCAGAGACCTTAATTAAACTATTAAATTTCAAGGCAATTATTGTCTTTATGTTTAGTTACCTACTTAAGAAATTAATAGTAATATAATTATATGAGGTCACGATACAGGTTTTGTAAAAATGATAGTTCAAACTTTGAGTGCATAAGGAATATAGGTTTAGAAGTAGATCATTTTCAAAAGCTGATACACAAATTAATGTAAACAGAAATGAATTGTCATTAATCTTTACATAGAGAAAAATCTTCACAGATATTTTATACTTATAAACTTACTTACTTCTGGATTCTGTAGAACCTCGATCGCAAACATGCCGTTTTACTAGTGCCATTGCTTTTTCTCTCTTCAAATTTCTCACTTCTTTCGCACGTTGAAATTTTATGGAGAACATCTTCCTTACAAGATCGTTAGCGCTATATCATACAAATTTTTAATTCATTATTCATATTGTTAATATAGGTGCACTCTGTTTTACTGTGACCTGTACTAATGACAATTTTTAATTATATTTTGTTTTAGTGTTTTATTCTTCCCACATCTTCTTGAGCTTTCTATTTAAGATTTATATAAATGTAATTTTTGTTATAGTTTTGTAAGCTGTCGCATGAATATCCTTATTTTTTTCATTAGAAATATACATGTACATTCCATTAATCATTATTGCATTAAGATTTAATTATGGTGTTAATGTCAAACACTATTCTACTAACACTATTATTGAAAAAAAGTACTGGCAACTTTGCAATTTTAAAAATGTGTTTTAACATTTTAGTGGTAGAATGTTATATAAGAGAAATGCATGGTACCATTAAAAACATGTAATACCATCTTAAACTGTCTATGTTGCCTTTACGTGCACAGAATTTACACCGATTATATGTATACTCTCTGCGAAATGCTACACTACTCGTTTACATTTTCTAATAAAATCAGGATACCGTAAAGTGGGATTTTTCATATATTTTTAAATTACAATAGCAAAGTAGTATCATCTTTTGAGAAATAACATGCGAGTATTGTTGTTCAGCGGATGCAATGCTAATTATGGCAGAATTAGATAAATTAGTATCTCAATTTTTTGTCAGAGACCTTAATGAATCTATATATCAATATATATTTCAGAATTCTCTAAAGTGTGTCACAATTAAGTCATAAATAAGTAGTTACAAGCAAATCTACTAACCCCTCCCATTCTTTAGAATTTTCGTAATAAAGACGAATGTCATTTTGATCGACATGTATATCTAAACCCAAATCACCACTTTGTCTGGGATCTATTTCACGAATCACAGGTGCTCGAGACCATTTGATTTTGAAGTTCTCAACTGTGGCAATATCTCGAGTCACATAACCTCCTAACTTATGAATATTATTTATTCTTCCACAAAATAATCTAGTAGTTGTTGCTAGATTCATCGTATCTGAAACACCCTTAAAATAGAAAAGATAATTAAACTAAGTTTAAAAATATGACGATGTCAATAAAACCAGTAAAAAATATTTATACTTCGAATCTACGTTAAACAGAAACGAGCAACAACGAGTCGCAACGAGTTAATTAACAGCGCATGTTTATATACCTAAATCAAAGATGGCCACCATCTTATTTAGATGCAAATTCAAATAAGGAATAAAAGATAAACTATTGATACGTATTGTGTAAACTAAAAATTATAATTTGAAGTGCAAATTGACATTATATCTTAAAACACTACATGGTGTTTTTGTAATTCATTATTTGAATAAAGCTATGCCAATGCTTGGTTTAGATTCATTTTATTCGACTTAACATTATTTATAAATTATACAATTTATCGGTCTAATATATCAAATCCTTAACATACATGGAAGGACAAATAAATATATTTATACTACAGGGTGTTCCAAAAATGTTGTAACATTCTGAAATGGGTGGTTCGGAAGGTGATTTGAAACACCTTTTTCCTTAGCGAAAATGTTGTGCGGGGTTTCGTTAAGCTGATATTAAGAGAAAACACTGACCAATCAGAGCGCGAGGATGCCGATGGAGCGCCAGCAGTAGGCGTGGCTACGCGCTAGGCGGCCGCGCTCATACGCTACCGCGAGCACTCCACCGGCATACTCGCGCTCTGATTGGTCAGCGTTTTATGTTAATATCTCCTTAACGAAGCCTCGGACAATATTTTCGCTAAGGAAAAAGTTGTTTGAAATCACCTCCTGAACCACCCCTTTCAAGGACCTTCAATATTTTTGGGACACCCTGTATACCCCTGAAGGGGCGGCACGATAATCTTGCCCGGGGCGCCAATATTGCTAACCGACCCTAATCTTGGAAAGGACGGAACGTTTTTCTGTCTTCGTCGTATGCGCAAACGGGCTGCGCAGTCGTCTCCGCATAATCTCCGCATATCTCGGTTTTCGACCGAAACGCGGAGATCTCCGTGCTTTTGGCATCCCTGTTTCAGTTCACTTTAGTTGTTCCTGGTTGTTCCTTTGCGACAGCCGTGACTAGTCGTGAAAATGGATTCCGAAGTCGCTGCTGCTGCGTTGCTAGTATTAGTAATGGCTCGAAGAAATAAGAAAAAAACCGCACGAAAGCGGCGATTTTGGGTGTCCCAGTTGTACAAAAATCGTGACACACATGTCGCGGAATCGCTAATGAAGGACTTATCCCTCACACAATTCGGGAACTTCTGTCGCATGCATGCGACAGACTTCGAGCACATTTTAAATAAAATAGCACCGTTAATAAGTACGCAGTGTACGACCTTCCGGGCGAGTGTAAGCGCGAAGGAAAAGTTGGCGGTTGCACTGCGGTTCCTCGCCTCGGGAGACTCCTTCACCTCGTTGACATACTTATTCAAAATGTCTGCCCAAAGTATTTCGCGGAGCGTGTTCCTCGTGTGCGAAGCCCTTATTCAGACGTTGAAGGATCATATAAAGGTAAGGGAGAAATGTGTATTACATTTATAATTTCTTTTATTGACTGAACTGCAGCATGGATGCCAGAGCCGGGACGCGTTTCTTTGCGCATGCGTGGCGAACATGGCGTCAGTGAAGTATACGCGCGACTGAAAAGCGGTGTCTTCATTCCCCCTTATAATATTACAAGTATATTCATAATTTAAAGATAAACATAGGACAATATATAAATAATAAGAACAAATATATCAATGACTTCACATTCATAGCCACAACAATAGCTATAGCATCCCTCCTGTTACTTCCATGCAGGAGGAATGTTATTTTTAAGGGTTTTATTCATTTTTAGAGTGTAGTCTATTAAAACTCAATTAGAAATGAATGTCAATGTATCATGTTAGATTACCTTCTATATTTAAATTCAGCTGGCAATGCTTGGATAAAATTGTATTAGTTGGACCAGAAAGTAATGTCTTTTCTGCGAATGTCAATACTTGTTTATCATTTATCAGTTCATCGTATATCAATTGAATTTTATCGATCGGGTATTGAAAATTTGCACACTAAATAGCAAAAGGTTGTCGATAACGAGGGTGATTACATAATTGATTAAAAACAAAAACTTGTTATAAATTTATTTATTTGAAGTTAATATAAAAGAAACGACATTACTTTCTGGTCCCCTAATATGTATTACTAAGACAGTTTTTGCAAATATCTTGAATATCTTGAAAATTTGTAATTACTACCAAAAACGATAATGATATTCGTATACAGCACACCAAGTGCCACAGTCTTACCATTTTCGCAACTATTTCAACTCTTCTAATGAAATAATTATAAATCATTAAGTGAAGTTATTAATTGCAGCTACCAAACACTTCCGAAGAATGGATCCAATGTGCTAATATATTTGACGAAACATGGAACTTTCCACATGCGATTGGTGCAATAGATGGCAAACATATAATGTTGCAGACAACACTAAATACCGGCTCAGAGCATAATAACGATGAACTATTCCACAGCATAGTCCTGTTTACATTAGTGGATGCGAAATGTAATTTTTTGTTTATTGACGTCGGGCGCCCCATTTTCGATGGGGTCATGTTTAAGCATTCTGCGATATACAAAAAGCTTGAAGACCACTCTCTGGGTCTTCCTGATGCAAAACCTCTTCCTGGTAGATCTGCAGACGTACCGTTTGTTATTTTGGGCGATGAAGCTTTTGCTTTACGCACAAATATAATGAGGCCGTATGCAGGTGTACGCAAGAAGGAGTCAAGTGAAAGGACTTATAATCATCGTTTAGGTAGAGCCCGGAGAGTAGTTGAAAATGCTTTTGGTGTATCATCAGCAGTGTTTCGAGTGCTTCAGAAACCTCTTCTAGTGAATTCCGACAAAGCTAGCCTGATTGTAACTGCAATTATGTATTTACATAATTTCCTTCGATCTGGATCATCCAGTAAGATATATTGTCCACCGGGTGAATTGGATAGTTTTGTTGGGGACAGTCTTGTCGAAGGAAACTGGAGAAGGGATGTTTCCGAAGCACAGACCACTGGAATGCAAAATATGCGCCCCATACGAGATCGGCGGGCTCCGGAATTAGCGGAAGACGTTAGAAAGGAATTCACGGACTATTTCATGCAGAAAGGTCGCCTTTCGGGAAAAGGGTAATGATAAAGATACGCTTTGTATTTGCCTCTTCCAGTTCCGCTTGATTTTTCCACCTTCCCCTTTTCCCGTCTAAACGATGCCAATAGCGATGTTATTTTTGCTTTACAGATATCGGCTGTAGTTTCCATTATCTGTGAGAATTCACACCATCCAACGTCAAATGCTTCATGTGGCATCGGTGTGACAAAGGGTTCCACAGTTACTCCCGCTCTCTATACAATGGAATCAATTGAAGACTTTTCTCTTCACTCCATACGTATCGTGCTGTTTGATTTTGTCTTACTTCTGAGCTGATGGCACAGTTTATAAATCAGCTCTTTTCAGAGCTACCATATATTCAAACGTAGAAACTCTGGATTCAATCTATTACATGATTCAGACAATTTTGGTACAATTGTCTTTTTTCTTATAATACATAGGTTTGTCAGTCAGTGTAATAAGTATTCGTACAGTAATGATTTATTTTAAATTGGTTGCTATACGAATACTTCTTACAGCAAGTAAGAAGTTTTCCAGTACAAGTTTTTCAGTTCTTAGATTGCACGGGTTCAAGGATTCCATTTCGCCCAGAATGTAAGTACAGTACAAATAGAGTAAGTTTCATTATCGCATTATTGCGTTACCATAATGCAGGAAAACAAAATTTCAGAAAATGGGTATTCCGTAGTTTAGTCTGTAGTTTACATACACAAATTGTTGTGAATATTGACTAACATTTTGCAGTAAAGATACACAATTTTCATGTATAATGCGTTTTGTCCTACAGCTAATAGATCCTGAAATATTGGATCACATAAGTTTTGTACGTTAGAAGCCAGGATCTTATTCGTTCAAGCTGTCCTCCAACAGTTCTCACTTTCTGTCTGCTCCAATGTATGTGAATTGTAAGTACAAAACTTATTATTACCAATATTACCATCAATATTAATACTAACATAGGGAGGAAGGTACTCGGTCTGAATGAGTGTCTCGCAGACGTTTCATTGCTACAAATTTCGTCCGGTGAACAGGGAATTAGCCTGTTATTCCCTTTTGGATATACCCGACCTACAGACAATGTAATTAGTAACGAAATTTTATTGTATTTTGAAACATTTGGGACAGCAAACTCTATAGAATGCTGCAATTGGATTGTTTTCGATGATGAGCAAACTGAGACTGAGAATTTACAGTTATCTAAGCTGAAATTATTAAAATTGTGTAATGTAAAATTGTAGATTGTAATTCAAATATAGTGAATGAAGAAATTATTGAAAGAATAAAATATACTTGAATGCATTAATTGCATTACGAATTTGTCTAAAAAACAAATAACAGCAATGGTGAAGGATGATAGACTTTTGAACATAGTGAGAACAATGTTCTTATCTGGAGCTGTATTTTCAAGTTGGTGAATTTTTATGTGATGTGTCTGAATATTTTTATAACGCAATAATGTTTATACACATTAACTGTATGCAATATTGCCCCACGCCACAACAAATACATGAAACCCACTCAGACAGTATTTCCATTTGCATTTAGTACAATTTAACATGTTGCATTGAAATTTCTTATTCTTTTTGTCATTATTGGGTTACGGGGAGGTGCAAGTTAAATACTTGCCACAGGCGCTTCATATTCTAGTTACGGCACTGCTCGCCCAGCCCTACTGCATTGAATTCTATGTACACCTGTGTATACTATATGTATAAATGTTGGACATTGGGTCAAAAAATGAATGTTCAAATTTTAAAACCTAAATACATTTTAATGAATCTTTAAACCTTTGACAATTATGTTTCACAGTACTTTTATGTTTTGCTTCACTATTTACCTCATGGCATCTGAAATTAGTTACGTTGATCTATTTATCTTTTTTTTAATTTACATTGTAATTCTTGTATTACATGACTTTACCAAAAGAATGTCTGCAATATCAAACGTTGGGGTTGTAATCATTCTAAAATAAACAGAAAAATGATTTAAATGCACAACAGAACTTTGTGACATTTCATTGTAGAAGTTATAAATGGTTTATTAAATTATAAAAATCGCCTAAACTTGCCCAGAAACAACTTTGTACCATTTGTTTTTAAGAAGTATGTAGATTGTAACCATTCACGTAGTTTTTGCTTTTAGTTGGTTTTTCGTCAGAAATTTAATTTAATTGTTGATGCTGCCCTTTTGGGAGACACTAATGGATCTAAGTGGAATGTCTATTATATTTTTTTCAACAATAATAATATTCACTTATCCAGTATCAGCTATAGGAAATGTGTATATCACAATACAAAAGTTAAAGATTGAAGAAATTAAAAAAAACTGTGATTTATAACATAGTTTTGAAACGTATATGCACATACTACGGTACTGTACGAAAAAGGGATAAAAGCTATCCTGAACAATTTAATATCCACCAGGACCAGCAATATTAACTATTATTCTTTTGGATTATCCCCCTTACACTGTTTAATTAGATGCTTCGAATGCTTATACACATTGCGTACAGATTAGATTTTAAATGCTGGACTACCAGATTTCATAGGCAACAATTTGAAGAAAAAAAAAGATATATTCAAAAGGAATTTAAAAATAAAATGGGCCTATTAGTTGATTATGTAAAACAAGGAAAAGGAACATTCAATGATGGGAACACGGCCAGGAAATTTCCAGAAGCAAAACAACTTTTGGAAGAAGAAATGGATTTGAATCTATAAAAGGTAATGAATAAATATTTATATTAAATAATAAGATAAGTACAAAAATGACAAAAATAAGTATTATTATATAAACAGATACCTTCTGAGAACAATTCATAATAAATATTTAACATATGTTACTGATTTCATACTTAGTTGTACCAATGTCCAATGATACTATGCGCTCGCCCTACTGTGCTACGTGTCTCTGGCGGTGTATGGGAGCTCATATATGCAGTTCGGTGCAGTGATGCCAGATTTAGTTCCCAGTCGCGCATGCGCACTGATTTTAGCGTCAATAAAGTATCTAACACGACCATAAAACTGGTGCTCTTAGTCTTAGTCGTCCCAAAGAAAAATAGAATTATAAATGAAAATTGGAAGTACTTCTTAGCATGCAATAATATTAATTGTGTGGGTAAATTGTAACATTGTGGTAAAGGTTGAAATAATTTTACAGACAAAATACATTTTTTATAATTAAAAAAATGGTTCTGTTGGTTTTGACGAAAGAGTATTAGACTATTAGTATTATTTAGTATTATACTACATTAGTATTATTACTTGTATTAGACTAATACTCTTTGGTTTTGACGCCAACCGTTGCTATAGGATCATAGAATCATTCGTTGTTTCCTATAGCTACGGCACTGCGCGCTCGGCTTTTTGCGACGCGCATGCGCGACTGGGAGACAACTCTGGCATCACTGTGTCGTGTCGGTGCCGATACGTGTCGTTGCCGGAACGTGACGTCCGTGCTGTATAATTTGAGGCGGTGTCCAGGGTACACAATAAAGAAACGAACGCACGCGTTCATAAAATTGAGTGTATAAACATTTATATATCTGCTATATCATTGAGTAACTATTCGTATGTTTTAATAAACAGTGACGAACTAAACTACCAATGAATATTAATTTATTTCATTAATATACAACAGTGCGTGTTATGTTATAAACATTCACCGTTCCTTCGACTAATTACATATTCAAGAACTTTTCTTTCTGCTTTTCTTCTTATTATTATATATTATTATATTATATTTCATTTTCCCCATATTTGGTGCGTATATCATAACGTTAATTCATCCACATATTTTTACGCGCAAGAATATTAAAGAATGTTAATGAATATTAAAAATTTAATTTATATTTCATGCTTAAATACCTGTAGAAGTATATAAAAAATGAACGACGAACAATTAATTGAATTAATTCGACAATATCCGGCTTTATACGATTTGTCAGATAGTAAATATATGGACACCACTTATAAAATTAATATTTGGAATAAGATTGGGACGTGGATGAAAGAAGATGGTAAGTACTTACATTATATTATAATACTTATCTTATTATTAGACATATTGTATTAGAGTGAATATAAATACATAAATATAACTAACAATATAAATATAACATGTACAGGGTGTCCCGCAACTAATGTAAGAATTGTTTTACAATCATTTCCGGTTCTTACACTAGTTACGGTACATCCTGTGTAATAGAATATGTAAGTGTATTATACAGGGTGTCCCAAAAATGTTGGAGGTCCTTGAAAGAGGTGGTTCGGGAGGTGATTTGAAACAATATTTTCGGTAAAGAAAACGTTGTTTCAATCACCCCCCGAACCGCCCCTTTCAAGGAACTCCAATATTTTTGAGACACCCTGTATATCGGTGACATAGAGGGTTTGTCAAAATTGTGTTGAAACATTTCTTGCTAAAACACCATATTTTCGAGTTATTATGGTGTACAAGTTAAAGTAGGACACCTTGTATGTATTATACAGGGTGTCCCAAAAAATGTTGGAGGTCCTTGAAAGGAGTGGTTCAGGAGGTGATTTGAAACAACTTTTTCCTTAGCGAAAATATTGTCCGAGGCTTCGTTAAGGAGATATTAACAGAAAACCCCGAACCAATCAGAGTGCGAGTATGCCGGCGGACCGCCCACGGTAACGTAGGCCACGCCCTAAGCGGCTGCGCTCTGATTGGTCGGGGTTTTCTGTTGATATCTCCTTAACGAAGCGTCGGACAACATTTTCGATAAGGAAAAAGTTGCTTCAAATTTATAAATAAATCATCCTCCGAACCACCATTTTCAAGGAACTCCAATATTTTTGGGACACCCTGTATATTTAACACAGTATAACTTCCAATAATAACGAGTAATATTTTATCAATATTTCTTTCATTTTTAATTTATTTTCATTTTTTTCATACTAATTATACTTTTATTAAAATATACAATAATTTAAACTGTGTATTGCCAAGTATTTATGATTGTGATTCTTTTTGCAACTCAAAAAATATAAAATAAAGATATGTTAATATTTTGTGATGATTTATTGATTAGGTAACAATATGTATACATATGAAAAAATATAGCTTTAGACTTTGTTTAAATACGTACAAAAAATATGTGAATTTAAAATTGCACAAAAAGTTGTAAAATTGTGTTTATTATAGTTATAGAAATTATATACCCTATTTTTCATCAAAACTGTATTTTTTGCAATAACATAAATAAAAAGAAGATATTGAAGAGAATATTAAATATTTTACATTAAAATCTCGCGACCCTATTTAAGAAATTAATTAATTAATTAAGAAAGATTTTAAGAATAACTCCTGTAGCTACATACCTGAAAGAAAGGAATCTTATTTATATCCACAAGAAAAAGTGATCCACTAACTAATACGGAATAAGAGTTGATAACAATTGCTTTGTTCGATACTTTTTTCAGTGTCAGTATGTAAAGCCCGATGGAATAATATAAGAGACAATTACAGAAGATCTCTTAAGAAGATAATGACTAAAAGCGGGAAAAGTGGAAAAAAAGTCAAAGTTTATAAATATTCGCAGCAATTAAGTTTTTTGAACCAACAATTCGACCAAAGAGAAACTAAAGATAGTATTGAAAGCCAAGAGAAAGATCAAACCTTAACAGAAGAAGAACGTGACATACCAGAAGAGTGCAAAAAGGAAGAAAGCCAAGAAGAAAACGAATACGTTGTACATAATGATGAAGCGGAATTAAATGTTGCATTACACATGAATAACGATTCACATAATTTGAGTTGTACTTCAGATACACTTGAAATTTCCAGAAGGCCAATTAAACGAAAAGCAAAAACGAGAAACATAGCGACACCTCAACAAACAGCGACATCAAAATTAGTAGATTATTTCATTAAGCAGAAACAAAATAGCATCCTGCAGCATCCCGTAGATGCATTCTTGGCTGGCATTGCACCAACTTTGAAAGCTTTACCTCCGTATTATCTACATTTGGCGAAATCAGAGATTTTTTCTGCCGTTCAAAAATATGAAATGAAAATGTTAACAAAGCAACACTTCTACCAACATAGTTCTCAACACAGTTCGGCTCATACTTCCAATAGTTCATCACAAAATACTCCACTACCATCACCTAATGAACCAGTTGTACATCACGAAAATACAACGGCAACATTTGAAAATCCAAACACATCTATGTATTAACAAAAAAAAAAGAATAAAGAAAATAAAACATTATTTCTTCCAAATATACCAATTACTATTATTTACCTCAAACTATTAATCATCCCTTCTGAGTTATAGCCTTTCTCCAGTGAGTGGAAGTACATACAATGCAACAGCTGACTATTTCTTTTACATTCACAATGGAATACAGACGTAGGAAGAAAGTTAACATTGTGAATCGCGAAATAGATACTAAGTAAAGGGTGAATCTCAATCAGGGACAGCATGAACCTGTGGCTGTCTGCGGGTCAGATTCAACCCTGTTAGATTTAAAGCAAGCTTGTACAAAAGTATTAATAGTTGGTTCCTTTATTAATAAACTACAAATGAAGTACATATAAGACTGATAAGCAATACTGAAGATATACAGTATCGCTGTTATTAAATAAGAAGACTGTTAATAAAATAAGTACGACTCTTACCTATAGAATTTTCCTCTACAAATAAATCTTAGCCTATCCTCTCAATTGGTGCGTCAATTACATAGGGATATAGTCCCTAGTGATAGAAATAGAATATAAGAATAATAGACTGTTATAAAGACATAATAACATAAGTTGCAATATATTATAACTTAAGCAATACTTACTATAATATTAGGCATATCTAACTCAATGTAAAATAGATTAAGCTTCAAAGATTGTTATTAGATTATAAGTCAAATTTTGTATTTTATACTCTTGTTGTAAAGAAAGTGCAAAGTACAAGTTATCTACGCACTATAATAAACGAAACAAAAAAATAGGAAGAAAGCGCCATCTTGTTTTCATCGGCCAGCAGTGTATCTGTGGGTATAACCATTTCTATGCAGAAAAATCTGCTGTAATACCGACCGGCCAAATCGGAGACTCTGGTCTATCCATATCTTATCTGTGGCTCAAATTTATGGAAAAAATAATTCCCATTCTCGCTAATAAACGGTACCGTTAGTTGTATCATTTTCATATACATTATTTGTTCAGGTGAAAATAAAAGAATCATGTAGTGAAAAAGTAAATTTGATGCTCGATTGGTTGTCATTCGTAGCAGTTGGTCCAAGTTGGTCCTAACCTCTTGATAATTGCAATTATAGTTAATAGATATTCCACTATAATCATGTTCGATAGAAGAAGCAAGTACGCATCCTCGGCTAGAGACAGAACGCCATCGGTGATGGGTAAATTTAGGAAATGTATTTAGTATAATTCAAAATATTCCACAATTACAATTTACTAGGTGATACTGCGAGAAGTCATCGCGAAAATTTCGTCTCTGAATTCTTAAAGTACTCGGAGGAATACAATGTTCAGCCGTTACCTAGGTTTGCCGTGAGTTCATTCAAGTTTATAACTTTAGAAAAAGTGCAGTTTTTTTGCACTTTTGGAATTTATACCTTACTTATTGACAACCTTTAGTTATGTTAAAAATGTTTTTGGATTTTCATAGTAATAAGTCAATTATACAGGGTGTTCCAAAAATGTTGTAACACGTTGAAAGGGGCGGTTCTGGGGGTGATTTGAAACAACTTTTTCCTTAGCGAAAATATTGTCCGAGGCTTCGTTGAGGAGATATTAACGGAAAACACTGACCAATCAGAACGCGGCCACCGAGCGCGTAGCCTATGCTATCGCGGCCGCCTAGTGCGTAGCCACGCCCACTGAGGGCGTTCCACCTTGATACTCGCGCTTTGATTGGTCGGGCGTTTTCTGTTAATATCTTCTTAACGAAGCCTCTTTCAATTTTCAATGACCTCCAACATTTTTGGGACATCCTGTATTTACTATACGTTCCTTAATAGATAGTATAACCGAAAGAGGATTGATTCTACCTTAAAAAATAAGTCGTTTTTGAATAAGCGATTTTTGAAAATACATGGCGCTTTATTGTTAACTATATCGTTCTATTTAAAAAAAGCAAAGTCCACCTTTATACCTCCTCTACGCTTCCACTGATAAAGAAGTTATTGGCGCCATCTTACGTGCTCCTCGAAATCAAACAACTCTGACAGTTTTTTTCTATTTTTTCTATCGGTAAAAGTAAAAGAATTATTCAGGTAGCCTGTTTTAAATGCCACACCCTGTATATAGCACGTAACACAACCTTTTCTTAAATCCAAAATTGTTACATATAGATCAGAAGCGACGTGGACGTTCGAATTTCGAGTGCTTTGTCTCGGCTGACAATGAGCGAAAAGTAACTATCTTTTACGAAATTGAAGAAACAAATTTTAATCAAACATTCATGTTGTTTGTAATTTTTAAGAACCTTGGACGACGGATCTCCCATCTTTTATTTAACGTACGAAAATAGAAAACAAGACGCGCCGAAAAAAATCGAGAGCAAAGATGAGTATCACGGGAAACAATTTTTATTCTTTATCGTGGTAATATGATTGTTCCAATTAATTTTTCATTCGTTGTCTCGTCACACGTCGTGAGGTATCGATCTGTATTTTGGACGCATTGAACTCGACGATGAAGAAATATAGCACCATCGCAGTTCTCAAGTAAATTTACAGAATTTCATAAATTTCTAAATCTTTAAAAATACTTCGAAAAACGTTCATATTGTTAAATATTGCTAAAGGGCATAGCATATTCAAATTTCGTAAAAATACGAGGTGGTATTCCAAAAAATGTTCGATTTCGGATGGAATTCACAATTATTTCAAAGGATTATTTTAAATAAATATAAAATATAATAATATCTTATTTGAAATAATATTTCGAATAATGTTATTTCAAACGTGATCACGGGTATGAAAATAAATGTAAAATATAATAATATGTTATTTGAAAAAATATTTTGAATAATATCATTTAATAATATCATTTCAAAAATGCCCGGGTCTGTCTGCTACTACAGTAAAGTTTCCATAAATGCACAAGCTCAGGACTGACTTTGTGCGTTTATCGTAAAGTTTGTATATTCTCTGATGTTTGCCGACGAGCTTCGAACGTAGAGAAGGACAGCGAATAAAGAAGAAGACAAAGCGAAAACACCAGGGTATATCGATGAGACAATTTAATGCAACGGTGAAACTTTTTTATTACTAACTTTTTTGTTGTAAAACTTTCACCATCATATTCCTGACATTTTTCGGATTAAAATGAGCCCAAACACGATATAATTCGAATGATATTTACCATGCATCTTTTTTTAGTTAGTGCTCTACGATATATGCACAGATATATGATACATAATAAGTTGTTAAAAGTAAATATATTGCGAATTACGTCGTGTTTGAACTCATTTTAATCAGAAAAATGTCAGGAATACGATGGTAAAAGTTTTGCAACACAAAATATAATAATAAAAAAGTTTCACCGTTGCTTTAAATTGTCTCACCGAGTAATCCGGTTCTAAATCATGTTTACACTGTTCGGAGATCGAACTCTGAGGCCCCTCAAGAGGTATACCTCCCAGTGGTGGAGTTGGTTTCTGTGCATTTATGGTAGAGAAAATTGTGCATTTATGGAAACCTTACTGTATATCGAATTCAGCCATAAGAAGCTAGTCATACGTTATATTTCGGCTATAAACAATAATTCACCACTTCAGTATAGTATCGCATTTTGATAGATTGCCAAATTGTCGAATAAACGCGTTTGGCATAATGCAGATAGCAGATATGATGACGAACATCGGATGTCTGAGAGATTTGAATTTGGACATGAATCCAAACACTCAGGAGAATTTTCATTTACTTTGCTCGCCACTCGGGAAGTAAGTTTACCTTGAAATTGTTCAATTAGAGCTAATTGCAAGTTTAACGAAGGAAAATTGTTTTTAGTCTGTGGTACTTGTCTCTGAAGCTATGTGAAATATCTGACGATGGAATGATGAAGATTACAAACGAATTGAGGTATCAGGATCCACCGAACAATCCTAAATTAATAATTTTGAATTTGGCGAACAATCATATTACGAAAAATGGAGCGGCTCGCATTGGTTGCATGCTTCGGTCAAATAGGTGAATTAAATTATATCAAACGAAATTATTAAGGAGTCTTTTTAGCGTGACACTTTAAAAAAATTATTTGTTTTTCACTTTCTAAAAGTAAATATGGATGCAAATACTATAAATGCACTGATAGAATTTGGGAAATACGCGAATTATTTTGGCGATATATTAATAGAAATTATATAGGAAAACATGTAAAGAAGTATTATAGATATTTAAGGGGGTTAGAACTTTGGTTGTTTCAAGAAATCGAATTTTTTTTTTCTTAAAAGACTCTGTATATATATAAGGTATCCCAGAATTAGTGTAAGAATCGGAAGTGGGAGGTAGCTGAGACAATTCTGAACAACAATTTCCTTTGCAAAAATGTCATATGTTGCTTCGTTTTTGAGTTATTAACGAAAAACCACCGACCAATCACAGCGCCCGAGTGAGCGCGCGCACAACCGGCTACGCCGCCATCTTTACTCTCGCAGCTGAACGCGCGCTACTCGGACGCTGTGATTGGTCGGTGGTTTTTCGTTATTAATTCAAAAACGAAGCAATATACGACATTTTTGCAAAGGAAATTGTTGTTCAGAATCGTCTCAGCTACCCCCCACTTCCGATTCTTATACCAATTTCGTGACACCCTATATAATTCGTATATTTGTATAATGAATTTAATAGAATTGTTTCGTCTCTCCAGATCATTAAAGAGTCTAGTCTTACTTGGAAATCGAATATGCGACGAGGGAGCGTCGCTGATAATACGAGAGCTTAAAATGTATGAAAAGAACATTCTAACCTAAAAATAGGTCTTCGTACGATTGATACAAAAATCAATGAATGACATACAAGGTTTTCTGACATCTCAGAATTTATGCATTATAAGGAAAATGAGTCGAGAACAGTTTTAGGGCTTACTAGGGCCTAGAATTCATAAATCTAAGTTTTAACGTTAGGAATCCAACGGTTTAAAAGTTATTCGTATCTAAAGTTGAGCACTTTTGGCACATTTTGTAGGTTAATGCGACGCCATATTGGTTTTTACCGATGTTCTGTTGGTCAATTAGATTCCAAACCTGCTCAGACAGTATTTTTGTATCATATTTTACCATATTAATGTCATTCTCTACCTAATCGATCAATGGAGGATGGATGAAAGCCATGAAAGCCAACATGGCGTCGGATTAACCAGTCACATATACCAAAACAGCTCAACTTTACATACGTATAACATTAAAACTTCCATTTTTGTGATCTTGCCATCAAAAGCTGCTAAATAGTATAAAAAGAAAAGTCAATAAATTTTGTTGCCCCAAATTAAAGTTCGGTTAAAAAAATTGTAGAATTACATTGACGCACGAAGAGATCATGGATCTTCGTCGTAGGAAATTCGCTCAATTGGCGCTGCAGGAAAAACTAGAAAGCGAAGAAATCAGCAAAACGATAGACGAAGAACTATCGACAAAGAGAAATGGCAAATCGAGATCGCGACAGAGTCTAAACAAACGGTCTAGAAAATGTAAATATATATAGTGTGACCCAGATAACTCGTTCATGGCTATTATTTTTGTTGTCTGCAGATTAACCTGAAATATTTTATCAAGTTAAAATCTGTAAAGGACACGGCTCAGGAGGGCTTTTAGGTTGGCAATATTCGATTTTTCATATATAAGGTGAACCACTTTAATGAATTCAACTGGATATCTCTAAACGATAGAAGAATGGCTAGAAATATTTTAGGTTAAGTTCCTAGGGGTACATAAAATGGCGTTATCAGTTTTATTGTAGATGGCACCACTTTCGAGAGTTTAGCATGGCAGTCATTTTTTTTAAGTAGAAGTAGTTTTTTTTCTTGAAACAAAAGTTGTAGCTGACAATGAGACAAATAGACCTGTTTTTGAATTTTTCAATTCGGTTCATTTTTGACAAAGTTTACAATGCCCCAAAATTTCTTCACTTTTTATTCAATTTGACCGAATATTATTAAAAGATATCTGCTTGTAAAATATTCCACTCTTTTCATTTCTTCCCTCGGAAATTGAGGTTTGCACTTCCCTGAAATCTGATAGCCTTTGAAATGATCCCTGTATCGGTTTTAATGTCATGGTCAATCTCTTTTAGCTTTTAAGAATTGACTGGTCTGCTAAGACAAAAACAATAGCCGTGAACAAGTTATCTTCACTTTATCGTTATAGTTAGTGAGAATTACAAATGATTCATTACTTTAATTAAATAAATCATCCCCAGCACGTGACTCTTTGATTAAAACGCTAGAAGGAGGCAGTATTTTGCAAGATCTGGAATCCGTATGCATAATAATCAATAAAACATAAAACGAATGCTTCAAAATAATAGGTATTCGAAAAAGTTCGTGGCGTTTTGCCGCTAGATGGAATTAACATCGTGTATATTTGTTTGCACATAACCTATTGGGACACAGTACATGTCGTTTGAAAGGTTACATTTCATACTACAGATAGATATTATAAAATTTAGCCAATTTTCTCATTATTTATTTCCATGTTCAAGACGTTATTACTGTTCAGTCAATAAAGAGCTACCTATTTTTTCTATTTGTAGTATAAAACTTAACCTTTCAAATGGCATGTAGTGTGTTCCAATCTTTGAGTATACAGGGTGTCCCAAAAATGTTGTAACACATTGAAAAAGGTGGTTCGGGAGGTGCTTTGAAACAACTTTTTCCTTAGCGAAAATGTTGTCAGAGGCTTCGTTAAGAAGATATTAACAGAAAACGCCCGACCAATCAAAGCGCGAGTATCAAGGTGGAACGCCCTCGGTGGGCGTGGCTACGCGCTCGGTGGCCGCGCTCTGATTGGTCAGTGTTTTCCGTTAATATCTCCTCAACGAAGCCTCGTACAACATTTTCGCTAAGGAAAAAGTTGTTTCAAAACACCTCCTGAACCACCCTTTTCAAGGACCTTCCACATTTTTGGGACACCCTGTATAGACACTTTCTATATACTCAAAAGTCCCAATAGGTTATGTGTAAACAAAGATATACGATGTTAAATCCATCCAGCGGCAAAACACAACGAACTTCTTCGAATATCCATTATTTCTATTGAACAATTTCAAGTTCCCGATTTTTCCACAGAGAAAAGAAATACTTCTGGTAAGCGAGTCGCATCCTTTCAGAAATGAGAGTTTTCCGATCAACGATTCGATCATGGCGACCGGAAACTTGGAACTTCAACACCTGGACTTGGGATGTAAATATTTCTCACTTTACTGAAGGTATCGTTAAGTCAGATTTAATATTTAATAAATCTCGAATCGGATCTTTTTCGTCTAGATAACTATCTGACGATCGGTACTTTGAAGAAATTGATAGGGTGCTTGCGTTATCAGAATTATATGTTACTCGGAGACTCGACCAAAGGAATTTTACACTGCTTTCTGGAGGTAATAAAGCACGAAGCGTTTTCATAATTATTTTTAACATACTTGAGTTTTCCAAGCCTTGAATTATTAAATATTTCCGATTTCATGTTTAAAACCACCTTTAGGATACCAATACAATAATTTTTGGATTTACTACATACTTGTATTTTCCTGTTAATATACAAAGAAGTCAGTGTTTACGATTTTTGTTTATTACTTATTAAATTAATGAAGGACTAAAAGATGGATATGTTATTAAGGATACCTTAAAGTGGTTTTGTGTGTTGAATATAATAATAATTAACGGAAATATACAATGTGTCCCGGAATTAGTGTAAGAACCGGAAGTGGAGGGTAGCTGACATTATTCTGAACAACAATTTAAGAAAATATATATTTTTTTCAAATACAAGCACATCATGCATTCTGGATCTTAATTATTTTCAAATTTCTGTTTCCTTTTATATATAGAATGGAAATATCGAAAAGAAAGGTAACGAAGATTGGTCCACGTATGAGGAACTCTTGAGGATGAGACAAGACGGAAACACGTTTGCAAATGATACTTTTCGTGAATTCATGTCAGAAGAGATCGAAATCCTACGTAAAAATGTCAAGTTAATATGTTGAATGAATTTAGAAAGGAAATTCATATTAAATTCTTTATTAAGTATAAAGAAATATAGAGAATTTCGTATATTGAGTATACATTTTTATTAAAATGATCTATTAGAACAATTCATAAAACTGAAGTGCAGGGTTTCTATAGATTGTATATACTAAAAGTGCAGGTCAGTGCAGGTCATTATAAGTTGCATTATAAAGCATATTATTGGTTTCTCTTTTTATGCAGTATACAGATTTAGAGAATTTCGTATATTGAGTATACATTTCTATTAAAATGATCTATTATGACAATTCATAAAGCTGAAGTGCAGGGTTTCTATAGATTGTATATTTAGAAAGAGTGCAGGTCAGTGCAGGTACGATGTTGACGCATGCGCAGAGGGGACGAATATCACTCTATACCTTTCTCTCTCGCACAGACTTTGGACCAGAGCTGTAAATTCTTAATTACAATTACAAAACGATTACTTGACCAAGTAATTGAATAATTACATGTACATATTATTATATATGTATATTATTTTCCTAACAAATTGCCATTACAATTACTCCTCGGTCGAAAAGTAAAGAATATATCCTTCGTATCATTATAATGATACTGTTCTAAAATTGTTAAAATTGGTCTTATCGGATTTTTTTTGCTACGAAGATAAATTGAGGAATGAGAGGTAGAAGAAGATCGAGGGAAATCGATCAAAGAAAATAATATAATAATGGATTCTTGATGATACTTTGGATCATGTCACGAAAGACTCTTATCGTTTGAACTTTCGACCTTTCGTGAGCCAGGGAGAGCCCAGGGTTGTACGCATCGAACGGTTCGCGAAAACGCTAGTTTTGTCGTGTTGTAATTTCCGACAATGTTGTTTCACATTGCTGCCGCGGCGGTGCTCACGAATATCGCGATTCTGGAGATCTATTCGTTCTATGACATACCGGGAACCATGGACAATCAGTTGTTATCGCACAAGGTAAATCCACACTTCTATACTACTCGAATATCTTTTTTTGTCGTTGCTTCGTGGACTCGATATATTTTTTACTTTTAAGGCCAAACATTGGCGAAATACGAATGACACCTACGAACTCCTTTTAGGTTACAGTGAGTCCTCAAGTTACGCGAATTCATAGATACGCAATCGTGCCCTTACTTTTATTTTCGTACATATTTCCATGTGCACAGGGTGTCCCAAAAATGTTGGAGGTCCTTGAATAGGGTGGTTCGGGGAGAGATTTGAAACAATTTTTTCCCTAGCGAAAATGTTGTACGAAGCTTCATTGAGGAGATATTAACGGAAAACACTGACCAATCAGAGCGCGAGGCGCCCGCGCTCCCCGACCAATCAGAGCGCGAGGTGCCTGCGCTCTCCGACCAATCAGACCGCGAGTTTGCCGATGGAGCGTAGGCTACGCGCTAGGTGACCGCTCCATTGGCATACTCGCGCTCTGATTGGTCAGTGTTTATCCGTTAATATCTCCTCAACGAAGCCTCAGACAACATTTTCGCTAAGGAAAAAGTTGTTTCAAATCACCTTCTTCAAGGACCTCCAACATTTTTGAGACACCCTGTATATACCAATTAAAATAATACTAAATAATTATTCGCACAATTTTTCTTCTTTCGTAAAGATTACAGATGAACTTGCTGAACTCTAATTCACTCAATTCAACATTCATTCAATTTGTAATAAAAACTGTAAACTAAATGCGCAGAAAACGAAAGATCAATTCTGTTGGAAATTGTACGAGTCAACTTTAATCAGTCTCTGAAAGGTTTAATATGATACAAAAATTACTCCACTCTATACACATAACCCTCACCGATGGTATCGCAATATTCATCTTTTCGTCTACATGACATCCGCGTAAATCGAGGATTTAATTTGTATTATTGATATGAGAAAACTAACAACATTCTAGTTACTTTCGAAATCTATGGCTCAATCGGATTTTATGTGATGTCTCGAGTAGGTTGTTTCCTTGACAAACGCATGCCGGAAATGCAGCAAATTTGATTACGAAACGTATATCCGGTAAAGAATTATACACACGTGACCTCTGGTGCCAGAGAGCCACTAAGCAGCACGTAACAGAAAGTGAGACGTTGTCAGACGTGTCGTCGCGGTTCGCGTTACACGATATCGTATATTTGCGAAAAAAAGTTGCGCGTCGAATGTTGTGCCGCAATCCTGCACGAGTTCAAACGATTCCAATGTACTCTTCACCGGTGTAAATAAACCGTTCTCTCCGAAACACGCACGACGAATGAACTACGGTTCGCCATAACCAAAGTCCTGTTCGTCGCAATTGATCACTCAGTACGGCCATCTCGCGTGTACCGAAGGGAAATTCAAACGGTGCCGCCATCTCTGACCAACGTCGTCGTTGATTGGGACATCGAAACGATCGAGAGTTTAAATTTGAAAATGCAAAACAGATTTCGAAACTGTACATCGATTTAACTGACACATTAATCGAGACAATTGACAATGTACGAAAATCTGTTTAAGAACCCGTTGTATCGCGTGTTCGTTTACGGAACACTGAAACGAGGGGAGCCGAATCACAGTCTGATCCAAGACACTGCGAACGGGTACGCGAAATTCCTGGGACTTGGGAAAACCACGGTTCAGTACCCATTAGTTATCGCAACGAGATATAACATACCGTTTTTGTTGAAGAAACCTGGAGTTGGTCACGTGAGTACTGCACGTGTTACTAAAGTAGTAATGTTAATCGATGTTCCTCGTGGTTTGTTATACAGAGTGTTAACAAATACGTCGGAACTTTTTTCAGGATCAATATAAATCGGTATTCACATCGATATAAATCGGAAGGTCCTTTACCAATCTGAAACTTCGTTATGTAAGCAGTTGAAATCTTACAGGTGCGGTTTCCGTTGCGTGCTGTTTCAGTGTTTATCAGCTCTATTTGCGCAGATGTACGCATACGTGTACGCACTCACACGGGAGAAACACACACTGATACACACTTACTGCACTTGAAAATGACCTGGGAGTCGAATAAAGTTTAGGCTAAGAACATGAAGACTGTATACGGAGATCCAACTCCCTAAGAAAGGTACTAGAAAACTTTTAGCAAAATCTCGAACTTGAAGTTATGAATATTTCGTCCTCTCGCGACGCAAGTGGTAGAAATATTCATAACTTAAAGCTCAGGATTTTGATAACACTTCTACACTACACAGTTAGGACTCCTTATACAGTCTTCATGGGCTAAGTATACAGGGTGTCCCAAAAATGTTGTAACACCTTGAAAGGGGTTCGGGAGGTGATTTGAAACAACCTTGTCCTTAGCGAAAATGTTGTCCGAGGCTTCGTTACGGAGATATTAACAGAAAACCCCGGACCAATCAGAGCGCGAAGATTCCGGTGGAGTGCTCGCGGTAGCGTATGAGCGCGGGCGCCTAGTGCGTAGCCACGCCTACTGCTGACGCTCCACCGGCATACGCGCGCTCTGGTTGGTCAGTGTTTTCCATTATTATCTCCTCAACGAAGCCTCGGACAACATTTTCGCTAAGGAAAAAGTTGTTTCAAATCACCACCCGAACTACCTCCTTCAAGAAACTCCAACATTTTTGGGATACCCAGTATAGTCATAGCTGTAAATTTCAACTGTTTATATCTCGATAACAAAGCCTTAGATTGATTTATATTGGCACGAAGACTTGATTCTGAAAAAATCCTACATAATTATTTACATCGTATATATGTATAAGTTTATAGATTGTCCTGAGTAGAGAAGGCAAAATTCTCTTGTAAATAAAAAATGTGAAATCGGAAGTAAAAATAAACAGTATTCAATGTACTCTTTGATCGATAAAAATTATAATTGAATTATATTAGGTGGACTGGAATGTAATATCGTTTATTTTACATTAAATTCAAACAAATTTTTAATACATTCCTTTTTTTAATCAATTACGTAATCGTCCTCGTTATCAACAGCCTTTTGCCATCTAATGTTCAAATTGTCAATGCCAGATCGATAAAAATCAACGAGCTGATGAGTACTTTAAACAAGTATTTCAAATTGAAAAAACGACATTACTTTCCGGTCTACCTAATAGTATTAAATTATATTACGTCTTGAACGTATTGGAAAAACTGTTGGGTCAAAAAAACGTCGCGAATAAATCGTTGTAAACATTTTATATTCCTCATCTGTTGTTCGGATAAAATTCTGCCTATACGAATAAACTTATTGGACAAAATAACGCTCCTAGTGGCGAAGCGATGTACTAATATTCACCGTTATCGATCAATTAATAATTGTGGATCTTTTCTCCACTAGAGCGTCTGCATGTTTTTATGATGGATACTGCCATCATTCTTTTTAATAATATTAGGTGAACTGGAAAGTAACGTCGTTTTTGCAATTTTAAATACTTGTTTAAAGTACTCATCAGCTCGTTGATTTTTATCGATCTGGCATTGACAATTTGAACATTAGATGGCAAAAGGCTGTTGATAACGAGGACGATTACGTAATTGATTAAAAATTTGTTTGAATTTAATGTAGAAGAAACGACATTACTTTCCAGTCTACCTAATAATTCATTTAGAATTGATTGGAATTTAACTAAACGTATAGTTTCATAGTTCTACCTTTCGAATGTAAATATTGATGCTAACATTAACGTTAAATCCGAGTCCTTCATTTCATTCACTATTACAATTTTTTTTTTATTTCTCCCTAATTCAAATTTGTTTATACTTACACATAACAGCATGTTCTGGGTGAAATATACGATGTTGACACTAAAATGCTAAAGAAACTAGACGAATTGGAAGAGCACCCAGCGTTTTACCAAAGATCGGAGGCAGACGTTCTGATGGCTCCAGAGGCTAAGATTAAAACAAACGATAACTTCGAAGAGGTAATTATCCTCATAGATACATAGCATGGAATGTTTATAGTTAACCAATTTGTTTAATTTATTATATGTTCTCAGGTTGGTACCTTGATGAAAGTCTGGATATATTTTCTACCAAAGTTCAAGGCATCCTTGTTGGAGGGCCCCATGTATACCTCCTATAGTAACGAAGGAAGCCACGGATTAAAGTATTGCGAGAAGTATGTTCGTGATGCCTCGTTCTGTCACAGAAACGAAGTTCAACTATCCTGTTAATCATCCCTTGAAATATTTGTTTCCAGTGAGGAGAGTACAATAAGGCCCGAAGATCTGTTTTGATGAAGCGTATTTGCAAAATGTTCATTGCCACTTCATTGCGCACGAACGCTTGAACGTTCACACTGTTATTCGTGGTAGTCAATAAAAGATCATCCATCACATTAAATTACTGGAGTTTAACTCCTTGCGCTTCGATGCATCTATACAACGAATACCGTCTTTTATCGGAAATTCTGTATAGACGTTGAGAACGTGAAGGGTTCAGTTATCTCTATAGCTGTGGAAACAATTTGTAGTTGATATTATGACTTCCAGTTATGAACCAGATCCTTAATGGAGGCTCCTTTTACGTCATGCTTCGACGTGGACGGAAGATAGCTACTCAGTGGCATTTAACAACTAATTTTTACATTTTTAATACCAGCAAAACGTTGAAATGTAAAGTATTTATCAACTGTAAGATCCTGTACCGTAAAACCTTAAAATATCTTATCCAGTAACATTTCAAACGATATTATTTTTTTAACAATGCGAATTAATCAATGAGGCGTTTCAGAATGTACACTGGTTACAAAAACACCAAATCTATGTAACGGTTGAAAATTACCTTATATATTATGTAATCCTCGAAGCACGAAAGAAAAAAAAAATATTATAATATATATATAATATAATATATATATATATATATCTTGTAATATAAATATCTCGTATAATGTGATATACAATGAGAAAGCATCGAACCGCGCGTACACAGTTACTTGCAAAATCGTTTATTATTCGATTCTCACAATCAAATCTTGAACATCGCGTGTTGTTGGAGGTATACGAAATGAAATAATGAAGAATGATGCCAGAAGATTTCTGTGTGTGAATTTCTCTCATTTTTTTTTTTTTTTATTTATTAAGTTTATCGTTCGCCACGCTGTATTCCACTCTCTTCCGCGCAGTCTCGCTTCCTCTGTCACTCTATCGCTTTCTCTCGGTTAACAGTCGCGATAAAAATTATTTTATTTAATCTATTCTGTAACAAAAAGGCAGGCGAAGTCCACGTGTCATCCTGATGACTCGGTGCTGTCATTCGAGAGACACACGTCGCCACGTGATTTTATTTATTTCCCCCCGAATTAGATCATTAATTACAATCAGAGATCGTCAACCTCTTTCCTTCTTCACCCAACTTTTCAGAGAGTTGGGTGAAACCGCCCGAAAAATTACAGGTTGGCGATTTCTAGTTTTATCGAAGTCGGTCAACCAATTCGTTCATTGAAAGAAAAATAATATGTAACATATTTTTGTTCGTTATGTCAGTTAATCTCTTCAGGCTTTTTTTTATCATCTTGGTATAACCCTAGCCATCGATCGTACACAGTACTACGTGTGTACGGTACTCGAGTTTTCACTTCATTGCAAAATGAACGAAGTAATTGGCCAACCGAATAGCATAACTTTCCGTAATGGTCTACGTGGAAATGCCCGTGAAACGTCTCTTTAATCTTCGAGATAGGACAACTGACTATTTACTCTCGTTCGAGTATGCACTCCATTTCGCGTGTTCCAGAACTAGCCGCGAGATCACCGACACGCATCGTGGGTGGTTCACGAAAATTAAAATGCTTTTAAGGCAGTACGTGTACGTTGTCCTAGGAAATTTATTATAAATAATCACATATTTTTTTCTTTTTATATCGTTCACTATACAAGGCTCCATTTTTTTTTCTCTTCCACGCTTCTGTGTATATATGGCTCGTGTTTCGCTTCGCTTCTCAAGCTTTTATTCGTACCTTTTTTTTTTTTCAAAAATAACAGCGCTAGCACCCCGAGTTCCTGATCACACACAGGAGAACCCCACCATTATCAACTCCTAGAGCTTCCATTATCCTTTTTTTCACGACAGAAATCTCTAAATTAACAAAAATAATTAAACAAGCGTCAACAAAAGCGTACATACGTCTTCCTTTTGTATATATTGTAGTATTCGATACGCGTGTGTGTCTCTGTCTCTCTCTCTCTCTCTCTTGTTACTTTTTGTATACACCTCTCAAGTTTTTCTCAGTTTTCGTATTTGTCCGTTTTCCGATATATATCTATATATATATTCGCGTATATTTTTTTTTTTTGATCAGTATATCCGTTTTCTTTTTATTTCCTCGTATTGTATGTTTCACGCCGTTCCAAAGCCCAGCCCCGGAATTCAGTTATTCTCAATTAACATATACATATATATTTATACATACATATATCTTAATTCGCCTATTCATTTTTTGTGTTCGTTGACGTATATCGCTGCTGAGCGAAACGATTGCTCTGAAAAAACTGTCCAAGCAATGTCATCGTTATTTTCGAAAGGTTCCTCGATCATGATCGATCGATCTCTTTCGCCGCAATCGTTTAACTTAACAGATTATTCTCTTGCGCGTTCACGTAAAGTATACACATATACACGTTTCGTTTTTCTCGTCCTGGTTTGTCATGTTTGAGTATCCATGTGCCCTAATCTATTTTTGCGATATTTCGAAAGCGATCGAACGTGGCACTAAAGCATGCACGCTAAATGAAAACAGCACCGTGCGCAAAATTAATGCGACCGCGCGAACCCTCTTCTAGCGTCCTATCTCAGCTTCCGCTGCGCCTCGCGAACCGTATTTCTCTTGTCGAGTACAATCTATATCGGTTAAAAAATTAAATACAAAAGTCGGTGCTAAATGTTTGAGCATGTCTCTGTATGAAAATAAACCTCCGCGAGAACGTTGAACGTCCCATTATTCGTGATGCATACGGTTTTGACGGCAGACAAAATTCTTATCGAACGAAATCAATTTACAGCCTGGGCTTTTCGAAAACTAGGACATGTACGTGATCGTGATGCATACTATGATACATGTTCGTTGCGTTCTATCCTAGAAAACGTATTTTATAGCGCAGCTGGGCCACGAAACGGAGAGAGGCGATGACGTAATATTGATTGTTTGTCATTTGATTGAATCAGAGAAGATGCTTTCAGCTCTGATCTTGCGAGAGGGCACCGTATTTGTTATCCAGAGAAAGTTTGGGCGCTTGAGCTTGCGAATCTTGCACACCGTATGATCTGCTTCCCCCTCTGTTACGCACTTCTTCGAACGTACCTTCGTCTCGTTTCCTGAAACAAAAGTGTCGTTCCTAAATTAGATTTTGTCTTATAATAAATTTAAATGTTCCTAATGTGGGAATATCGTTAACTCCTACCGTCTACCCCATGGCCCAGTGGGTTCAGCGCCTTGTTGTTGTTTTGAGTTCAATGTTGGGAAGTACTCTTCGCTATGTATATCTGGAGCAATATTTTTCCCTCGTTGTCTGGGACTACTACTAGCTACAGTTTGAACAATTCTGAAACGTGGTGCCTTATAACTATTTCCCGATGAAGTAACAGGTGGTGGAGGTGGAGCTGCTTCTTCTGCCACAACTTCTTGAGGTGCTGCAGCAGGTACATCGGGCTTCTTCCATGGCCCTGCATGTTTAGTACCGCCTTCTCCGCATTCTCCATCGGAACTATTGTCTCCTGTGTCTTTTTCATCGTCGGATTCTGCATCGAGAGACTCGTTAAGTGTTAAATTTCCTATTTTTAAACCGGTATAATCCTTTTTTTCTTCTTCAAATTCCCTCCATTCGTCTTCTTCCTAAAAATAACGTATATACTTGTCTATGAGGACATACAAAGATTTTTGAATATGGTTAAAATGTATTAGGTTTTCCTGTTTGTATATAAAAAAAAATTAACTTGTTATAAATTAATTTCTTATAAATAACATCAAAAGAATTTTTCTATGTCTAATTTCATGTTTTATGCATTAGAATGACTTGTCAATTGGCTATCTGAAAGGTTGTTATATTAAATTGGTTGGTTTTGTTTATGTAATAGAAATCTTATTGTAAGTTTTAATGGCATTAATCTCAAAGCAGTCGTTTGATGATTATGAAAGTATCGGTAATAATACTCTTGAGAATCTCATTAGAAGCATACTAAATAGAATTTTTGAGTTACTTAATCATTATGGATGTTTTATTGACTATTGAAATTCATTGTTTTTTGCTATATATCTAATCATTGTATATTCCAAGCATTGCCTCTAATGCTAGGTTAGTCGGTTTACCATATGCAGTAATTGTCTATGAGTATTCAATTTGTATATATGCACAAGCTGTAAGAGTATTCTATGCACAGCATGTATTAGATTGTCCCAAAAGTTTCTTTCGTTTTATTAATAATTAATATATACACAATATTCTATGTTTTATGTTACATTACTGAATTGTGTACGATTCATTTCACTTCATTACTGTTACAGTATCAATGTCTAAGAAATTAGATTGTCTATTTATATAAACACTGGCACAGAAAATAATTGAATGCAACTTACAAAAGAAACTTTTGGGACAACCTAATACTTGTGTCCAGAGATGGGGAAAACCCCAGGCTTAGAATAAATCTGAAGTTTGCTGATGTGTTTGTCTTGTTTCCTTCTTTGGAAAATGTTCAAAAGAGGAAACGAGACAAACATATCGGTAAACTTCAGATTTATTCGAAGCCTAGGGTTTTGCCTATCTCTGCTTGTGTGCAAGTCATATACAACGGTTAAAGTTAAAGAAACATTTTTTATGGAATGAATTAAGAATATAATCACATTAAAAATGCTAGAAAAGAGAAAAGTGTGTCTCAATGCATAAATATTTTTCCTCGCTGATCGATTCCATAAAAGAGGTTTCTTTATTGTGTTTAGTACTAATGGAGTAAAATTTTAGATCTGTGCTTTCGAAGACACAGTTTCCAGTAGAGCTATAATTTGATCCCAAAAGTCTAGGGAAGGTTGGAATGACCTAATACCGTATCGAGGCGTGCAGCTTGGAAATGTGTTAGACAAACAGCGATCGGGAAGCTATTTTTCCCACGGGAACACGCGCCAGATCGGAAAACAATCGCGCATAATGATAATCACGAACAGCTGCTCCGCGTCGGCGAGTTAACTGCAGGGATCATTCGTGTCCGCGTAACGATCAAATTATATAACAAACAAACCGGTATTTCGACAGTGTCGGAGCATCAAGCACATCGGATTACGGTGGTCTCGAAGCGAGCAGATTAATTTCGGCAATCGTAAGAATGACGTTTGCACGAACAAATATGGCAGCGGCCTGTGCCACACACGGGTGATCTGGTACTTTCTTTGCTATGCGGTTCAAGAATCGAAGTGATAAGAAAAAAATAGAGAAAAGTATACGTTAGAGAAGAAAGATAGTCCTCACCTCGATTTGTTGGGTCTCCTCGCCTTCCAGATTCGTAGGTTTGTCTTTCGTTTTCGACTTTCCCAACCGTTTCTCCGTCTCTTCCAATTTCTTCGCTATCTCCTCGGTGGTCGTGAACTTCTTTCCTTTCGCTTTTTTGCGATCCTTTTTCGCGAAGAAATCGTCCAGGTCAGCCATGCTGCGATGACTTTCGCGATCCACGCGCGAGCTGCCGTCGGGAAAGCCTTTTTTTGTCACGAGGGAGCACGAGGAAGAGCCTCAACACGAAGTGATCGGAGGCACCGCTGCTGCTGCCGTCCACATGGGCTTGTCTTGACCGGAAGTAACCCGGAGTCACTTCGGAGTCAATGCGATTCCCGAACAGGCGTCGAGTTTTTTTAAGCGGGACCCGTCGCCGTGAAAAATAAGCCAATAAATCGGGCAACCGGATACGTCGTTCGGTTTATCGGCGTACACCGTTTGAATTTCATGAAACATCGAGATATTCGCACCCGACCCGGTCGAATATGTGGCGCTGGCTGTCTAGCAGAAGACCGATACAAAAAATCCGAGGGTTACCTAACCTAAAAGTCTCGTTACGAAATTATCGAAACAGCGAAACTGTTTAGGATATACTAGGTAAAGTTGTCGCGTTGCGTAACTTTTTAGTCGCAATTGCGATTCACGGGATCACGCGAAAGAGTGACACGTGTAATAAGTACGAGTAATGCAGAGGTTAATTCATCCACGAATACTTTACGTTCCGCGTGAAGTTGGTGGCGCCACGCGTTGTATATCGCCACTTCCGGAATACGAAACGAGGCTCGAACTTGCTCGATGACGTTCGTTCAATACAACCAGGAGAAAGTTGCATTCATTAATCCTATACTGAAGCGAAACATCTATTAAATATCGTTCTTTACGTTACGTTTTATGCTAACGTTAAATCTACGTGTTTTTAATATTTTTCGACAGGTAGTTCATTGGAAATATTTATGAATACAAAGAGTTATTTTCTTGTCAAATTTTTATTTAATTTTAGAAATATATTCTCAGTTGGTAATTTAAATTTATTTATTTGGTACTACGTATAATCACTGAGCTATGGATTGTATCGTATTCAAAACGTATGCAAAATATATAAATTCTAAATTTATTTAAATATCCATAAAATGTATATTTTATTTAAATATAAATTTGATGTATTTATATTTAAATACTTAAATATATTTATATATTATATTTATAATATATTTATATTTAAATATCCATAAAATGTATATTTTATTTAAATATAAATTTGATGTATTTATATTTAAATACTTAAATATATTTATATTTAAATAAAATATACATTTTATGTATTTATATTTAAATACATAAAATGTATACTTCCATATTTATTTAAATATACAAAAAATGTATATTCAAATTAAAAAAAAAATCATAATTTAATGTAGTAATGTCAATGTTTTATTTTTCCTAAGGTATCATCTGCGCGCGTTTAGCATATGACCATTCGACATTAATCACTCGCATCGATCGACCATTAGATTAATTGCGGATTGAGAATAACAATTGACAACTACATCAATCATTAATTTCTGTAACGTTCCATTATTTTTACGGAATAACGAATCATTAGATTGATCTAATTTTTGGTTATTTAAATAATGATCTTTTCTTTGAAAAATCTCGTTCATGGCAAACCCATATTTCAGGCAAAATTCTGTCGGTATACAGCGCCCTGCATTACCCGCGAATAAATATGTGTGCAAAACCGTTTATAAAAATTTCTTACAGATTAAAAAAAAAATCCTCAAAACGAACTAAAGAATTTTCCTTTCTTTAACAGACTATGTAATATGTAATGAATTACAAAAAAGTAAGCAAATATTGTAGATATATACTGACTTGTAATTTTTGTTTCAAATATTCGCATACTCAAAATGATCGCTATATTTTTTTAAATATTTTCGTTAAACTGATAACAAAAATTGTTTGTTAGGTGCAATAGTAACAATCGTAGAAACTATTTTATTGAATAAGAAATCAAAGACATCTCAATTTTTTTTTAACGAAACTGTGTATTCTTGTATGTATTAATAGATGTAAATACTTTTATATTCTCCTTAAAAAAGTATTCGGATGAATACAAGAACAGAAAGGTTGACTGGAATGTCCACGTGCACGTGTTACACACTATTATTAAATAGTAAATAGTATAAATATTATTCATTGAAAAATTCCATAAAAATTATATCAATTATATCAATATATGATATATGAATATGTGTGTGTTAATATGTTTATTGATATGTATATTATTATATATATATTCATATATATACCACTAATTTAAACAAAAACATAATGTAAGCTGCATATTTTCTGATATAACAGGTCTTCTTTAAATAAATTCCAAACATTACATTGAAAAAAAAAATATATAAATGTCGAATTGAGTAACCTCCTCCTTTTCGAAGTCGATTAAAAATCAATATTTGTGCCTGATAAAAGACGACTCTCCTCTCAACAAGTTTGTCTCTCGTCGAATGCGTAATATCTCCTACGTTGTATCAAAATGTGCGATACAATATCGAATACCCGATCGTCATGGTCACGAAGTTGTTTGAAAGTGGAGCCACGGGCAGCCCCACTTTCTCGCTCAGTGCTACGCAGCCGCGCGCGAGCGTTAGCGATCATATAGCGGTTCCCTTTCTTGAAACGGCAGTAATCGCGTTCTAGCCTTGTCACGAACCATTGCGACCGGCGGTGTCTCCTATCCTCGTACCGGTGTACTACGCGACAGAGCCATCGCGGTATTTCACCTGCCCGCTGTAGATTCCTCTGTCGGAAGGCTTGACAGTTTTCGCGTGTTTCGAAAGCGACGAAAAGAGCGGTCCGTCGCGCGATCGTGGAAATCGAGCCCGGCGGCCAAAAAAGGTGTTCATGTGTTACGACGCACGACAAAATGAAGCTCACGACGAAGTGTTTCGGAAACATCAGCAAGATGCTGGACTTTTACTCGCAGTTCAACCCCTCGCCGCTTTCGATAAAACAGTTCATCGATTTCGGTGAGTGAGGAACCAGGGAGAGTGGTCTTTCGCTTATTGGCACACGATGCGTTATCTCCTCGACGTCCGAGTCGAAAATGTCGAAAAGTCTGATCCCGTATACGTTTTTCTCGCGGTGTGTACGCGTCCGTGCATCAATCTCGAAAGGGATGCACGTCGATCGGACGTCGACCTCGAGTGAGGATCTTTTCAGGATCTTTTCAGGATCTTTTCAAGATCCATCGAGGCCATCTACCGAGTTCTCTAGTTTGCACCACATGGTTGATTCTTATAAAAATATCAATTCTGGATCGATGTCAATTTTCTCGTCGATCGAAGCATAGGTAGATAGAAACGAGTGAATTGAGATTGAATTCGTAACTTAAAGATTGATAGGGATAGGCTATTGAGAAGAAAATGGACTATGTGTACATATAGAACCAATTCGTGCAATTTGAGACGTTTTTATCTTGATGTATTGCTTTAACCGTTCTTATTTTGCTCTTGGCTACGAAACAGTTGCTCCCTTTTCTCTGTAATTTACATTATAATAATTATGAATTTCCTAGTTGATTTTAGAATGTTAAATACGTATCCAGAATATTTATATTTCTTTTTCTATGTAATTACATATTTACAACGAGGAGGTTGGGGCAGTTGTTTTGGAGACGATTGAAATACTTATCACTTGACCTCTGTAGATGTTTGCGAGTAATTTTACGAAATCTTGTTTTATTTTTCGTGATAATAATGAATCTGACTTTTTCTTAATAGTTTTCGATTGAAGTAGTAGTTTACGAAATCTTGCTTCATTTTTCGTGATAATAGTGAATCTGATTTTTCTTAGTAGTTTTTTCGATTGAAGCAGTAGCTTACGAAATCTTGCTTTATTTTTCGTGATAATAGAGACTCTGATTTTTCTTAGTATGCATCGTAGTTGTTTATTAGCTCAATTATATTGTTCAATTGATTAATATTGATCCAGATATACAGGTTGTCCCAAAAATGTTGTAACACCTTGAAAGGGGTGGTTCGGGAGGTGATATGAAACAACGGTTTCCTTAGCGAAAATGTTGTACGAGGCTTCGTTGAGGAGATATTAAGAGAAAACAATCAGAGCGCGAGTATGCCGGTGGAGCGTCCACGGTAGCCTATGAGCGCGGTCGCCTAGCGCGTAGCCACGCCTACTGTGGGCGGCTCCACCGGCATACTCGCGCTCTGATTGGTCGACGTTTTCTCTTAATATCTCCTCAACGAAGCCTCGTACAACATTTTCGCTAAGGAAAACGTTGTTTCAAATCACCTCCTGAACCACCCCTTTCAAGATGTTACAACATTTTTGGGCCACCATGTATATACAGAGTGGAGGTGATTTGAAACAACTTTTTCCTTAGCGAAAATGTTGTACGAGGCTTCGTTACGGAGATATTAACGGAAAACCTCGACTAATCAGAGCGCGGGTGCTTAGCGCGTAGCCTACGGTACTGCGGCCGTGTAGCGCGTAGCCACGCCCACCGTGGGCGGTCCAACGGTATACGCGCGCTCTGATTGGTCAGTGTTTTCCGTTAATATCTCCTCAACGAAGTCTCGTACAACATTTTCGCTAAGGAAAAAGTTGTTTCAAATCACCTCCCGAACCACCCCTTTCAAGGTGTTACAACATTTTTGGGACACCCTGTAGACAAATCCTTTAATAATGTTACTTGCCGTTGAAACTGAATATTACGAAATAGAGCTAATTATTCGATCGCAATTATCTTTTATTTGTGCTTCAAATAATTCCAGGAACTGTTTCTATTGACCCAGGCGTAGGATCATCTGAAAAGTTTATCGAGATTCTCGTAAAAAATTTCGAACTATTTTGATAATGTTTATGAAGTGAAATCAATAATGGTCCTTTGAAACCAGATGATCTGGATATAATGGAAGCTGAATTGACCCATTATCGAACAGATAGGATACAAAACGAAGTTACAGTAAGCTATTTTATCAAAAACGCTTCAATTGACTCCGGTATCCCCAACTTCAAAATATTTCAATTCGGTCTAGCATGCCTGTATTCGAGATATAAAAGAAGAAATTAACCAGAAATTACGTCATTTATTTAATGGAGCGATTTTAGAAGGAAATTTGACGATATTTTTTCGACTATAATATTGTTTATTTTCGGAAATGAACGCTCCGCGAGTTGCGACCAATCTGTGCAATTGACAAATAATATTGTCGCAAGGATACAAAAATCGAATAAACAAAATAATTCAGCTACTTAAAGATGCACATGTATGGACCAACATCTAACATTGAACCTCATAAGAAACTGTCGCTAATAACCAAAGGTTGATGCGACGTTAAATATGTAATAAAAAAAAAAAGAATGGATTTAACTTTATAGTTAGAGTAACTCCTATTTAATTTCATGTGAAATAAAATTTGTAAAACTTTTCTTGTAAATCTTTGATATTAAAAATTGTCCGAGTTTGGATTGGATATATTTGAGAGTATCGAACGAAAGAAAAATACTGGTAGAAAGAATAGAAAATTCGTGAATGGTTGTAAAACTATAATAAAGATAGTCGACTACTTTATCTATTTATTCCTGCGCACAGAGAATATGTAGTTTCTTGATGGACGTGTAAAAAATGATAAAATGATATTTGCATTCGCCTCTTGTCGTTCCATAGTAGCGTTCACTGCATCACATTATTACCTGCAAATACTAGTTTGTTAGGTAACATGCTACATCTGTGTTTCTTGTTTTTGCGAACCTTTAACGTGATTTAACAATACGCGTAGTGATATAGTGGTTTTAAAAAAAAAACACCAGATACGATTTTTTTTCATTTTAAATGGAGAACACGTAATTACGATTAATCTACGATTAATTAACATCACAACTACGTAGACAGGCACAGTTTGGTATTAAAAAAAATAAAATCCCATAACTACTTTTGAAAAATACTTGACTTATAACCAGACTGTGTATTTTATGCATTTATAAAAAACATGTACACTAAACGTATGCAGAATTCTTGCATTTTTGGAAAATGTGATTAATATTATATAGTTAATTTATCAAATATACTTTTTGATACGAATGACGCACGCTATTATGGTATCTAAGCTTCTATTTTGTTTGTTTGCTGATTAAGAGCTGATTAAGAGTCGTCCACGCACGTGCTAATGACTCGAAGCATTTGCTGCAATAACATCCTGTCTCTCACCTTTGGTCGACTATTACCATTTAGAAATCAACGATTTCAATCCGTCAGTCGTCTCTTTGTTTGTAAACAGTAGAGACACGCGTGAATTATTTCATCACAGTGTCACCTGTTGTTCGATGTATCGATATTTAATTGACTTTAATTTGATCAATTTATTGAAAACTGTGCTCTGTAGATAACAAAAGCGAAACATCATATAAATTATTATATATCTCTTCATAACATACTTTTCCTTATACTATTATCACATATGATTTTTTCTTTTTCTTTATCATACATTTACTTTGGATAAATCTTGTTCTTTGAACTTTGCTCATATTTCGTGATTTTGTATCTATCTGACTTAGCTACAATAAATAATACATATTAAAATGTATGAGAATTCTTTCCTATATATTACATGTGTATATGTATCTTATTCCTGGCTGGTTGTACATTTGTTATTTTCATTGTCGTTCCACTATCCTTTTCCCTATCTAGAATTTACGTTATTACTCGCAATTTATTTTCTACTGTATAGTGTGTTGCACATCGTTTGTGCTCGTTTCGTTTTACCCTACTTCACACTATCTTTGTTTTACCTAGGACCCACGGTCGCATGCAACTAGTTTTAGAGTGGTTTGAAACTAATCTCAGTTGCGCCCGTGTGCGATTGGTTTAAACAAGGGCAGGACACTATATGTTCGATCATGGATTTTCTTCAAATTTTGTAACATTTTTAATAGTCCATTAAGCTACTGTATAGTGTTGCATTATGTATACATAATTCGCAAATATTAAGGCGTACTATTTTCTTCACGAAAGAATATGATTAGCGTGGAAAAAATGAAAACCCACGATTGGGACTCGAACTCACGACCCAGAGAGACTACGGAACCTCGAACGCTAACCACTTGACCATCGTCACTTCGTAGTTACACTTGCAACGCACCGATACATATTCGGAGCGTAAAAACTTCTCTAACAATTTTCTCGAAAATGCCAAAGTAGTACGCCTTACGGGGGTTTCCTGAATTAGGAGGTCTAAAACAAGCGGTTTTTCGTGAATTTTTTTAGGATGGAAAAAAATAATTAATTCCATCGAACTTTTTATCCTATTTTCATACATATTTGAGTGTCTACAAATTTTTTCAACAAAATATATTCAAATTAAGTCGACTGTGACGCACATTTGTAGAGCACCTCACAATAATATAGCTACAATAAATAATAAAAAATAATAAATAATACATATTAAAATATATGAGAATTCTTTCCTATATATTACATGCGTATATGTATCTTATTCCTGGCTGGTTGTACATTTGTTATTTTCATACAACACTCGTGCTCGACCGATCACTTTATGGTTTGCCGATAGACTCAACCCCCTGTTTTATCTACGGGTTCCCTTCGAGAACAAAGTCAAACCGAATAGCATACCTCCCTCGAAATAAGCAACTCGCCGGTACCGACCGAGCCAAACATTCTCCTTTCGAAACATACCTTCGTATTATTATAAGTGTTAAGAGAGATAATGGGTATTATCGGGAGAGATAATGGGTGGTCGTCTAATAATTGCTCAGTACGAATTGTTAACATTACGTACGTATTATAATAACGATTAGAAAGAAATTTTACAACAGTCTCTTTCAACGGTGTATAAACTTCCGCGTCGCGTTACACACATCTTTTTTTTCGTAGCTCGTTTGTACGCGCCACGTGGGTAGTAGTGTCGGTACGGCTATCACTGTCGGTAAGGTATAATTCTGCAAAAAGCAACAGAAATATTCGAAGGAGTTTTAGGTGACTCGAGCTGTATATTGTTTATTTTTAATTCAAGGTTCATGGTACTTTGTTTTATATCTAACTCGGGTCTCCTTTCCTATTAGTTGGACTCGGGATTTGTTGGAATAATATTATTTAGTCGATCCAAAAATATATTGGACTGTGTATTAAACAGAAGGCTGAGCTCTGTCTCCAAAAATCAATAAGTATTTATCTATGTTTCTGTTATTTATATCTAGATAATTTTCATCACTTGTTCTTTTTTTTTATTTTTTAATTTTTTAATTGTGTTTTTATAGTTACATCCACCTCACAGGGTTATTACCAAACAATATGAATTTCTTATACGTCTAAATTTGGGTGAATAGTTTTGTTTGTTTAAGGAACATGATTAAGTCATTACAATTTAAATTGTATTGGTGGCGTTGTATCAGTGGTTCTTGTTCACATTTTTCATTCATAATTAAATAACGTCGTTCTCCTTAGTTTTCACAATGAAATAAAATGAAGATTAATAGTGTTGAGTGAGTGTTTATTCGATTCTGTATTCCATTAAGATTCTTTATCACATTTCTTTCGATTTGGGGTAACCAGAAAAAGAGCTAATTTGTGTATAAACGTTGTATATATAGAGTATAAACTAACAAAGAAGCTAGATCGGGAACGCATCGCAATGCTTACGATTGTCCGTGAAACGACTAAACCAGACCGCCTTGACGTTAACGACTCGCGAGGATAGATTTGAACAGGTTGTTCGATGAGGAGGTCAAGGCTGCATGTACCGATCGAGCTCAGTCATTGGTCCACCGGCTACCGTCGCGAAAATAGAGTGGCGAACGCGATATTATTGCGGCTGGAATGCTGCCATTTTATCGCGAAACCTTCGTCGTTTGGCGGACCGTGGGCGTGTAAACCCTTGGAGTCTGAACTCTAGGAAAAATGTGCATCCGAATCCACGTCCGCGTGTCTCTGACGCAAACGAAGGAACGCGATTTCCGTTCCAAATATACCTTCCTACACTTCCTACGCTTCCCGGCGTACTTTTCGCGTATTTTCTTGTTGATTTCCGGCCGATGCGTGAAGACAACCGGGTAACCTTCTCGACCAGTCAAAACAAAAACAAAGCTACGAAATTAAGGGGGGAGACTTGAGTAAAACGGTGAAAGTGACTTTATTCACGAATTTATTATGAATAAACGGTTCAACGAAGGTATTTGTTATTTTCTACATGTTCTCGTGTCCGTAAGTGGAATTACAGAAACAGAAAGAAATTTTTATAAATGGTTTTGCGTACATTTTAGGGCGAACCAAAAGTTCGTACATTTTCTACGTTTTTTCAGTTCATGCAATTTTTTGAAGTCATTAAAATTACTTTATATGCAAGTGTTATGTTTTATTTTGTAGCTTTCGAAAAGCTCTTTTATATTTAATTATTAGCTAGATTCATTTATTAATTTAGCTTAATTCTTTTTGTTTTAGTAAAATCATGGAAAATTTTGTGATTCGGATACTTTTACGTCACTACTGGAAGCCAGTATATACGTAACCCCGACCAATCAGAGCGCGGCCACCGAGCGCGTAGTCACGCCCACCGTGGGCGGCCCACCGGCATACTCGCGCTCTGATTGGTCCGTGTTTTCCGTTAATATCTCCTTAACGAAGTCTCGGACAACACTTTCGCTAAGGAAAAAGTTGTTTCAAATCACCTCT
>NW_026531632.1:52592-64104 GCF_026283585.1 Hylaeus volcanicus | reverse complement strand
AAGGAAAAAGTTGTTTCAAATCACCTCTCGAACCACCACTTTCAAGGTGTTACAACATTTTTGGGACACCGTGTATATAATCCTGTAAATAAATTTTATAGTTTTACCTAGTCCGAATGTTTTATACAGAGGCTTAAACCTATCATCCTGCAAAATTAGGTTAAAATCAGAGGGAGGGCAAGTTATGTGCCTCTCTTATTAGATAATTAGAAGCAAAGATTATTCGACCCTTGGCCGCAATGTTTATAACGTTTAAGCAGGCATACCAAAGCGGCCGGTAATACTAACAATAAGCGAGCTTATCAAATGTTCCGCGCCAATATGGTTACACGCTCGACCTCGATACTAATTGGAAATTGCAGCCACTGTTGATAGTTAGGAAAGGTTCGCGAAACGAGATAACGACTGTCGAACTATCGTTACTTTGGTAATACAATTTGTACGCGATGGTAAACTTATCCCCGTTAATCAGGCCAAAGTTGATAAAAACAGTCTGTTTGTACACGTCTGGCAGGTATTGCGTCACTGATAACGCACAATGTTTACGAACGTCGGATAAACGCGCTAAAAGTGAAAGGCATTGAATTTCGTCGGAACAGGGCGTATGGTCCACAAATTGGCAGAATACTTACCAAATAATAGATAAAGACAAAATGAAGCTTTACTAATTTATCCGTGGAGCGTATTTCATTGAATAATTAAACCCTTATTTGTTTTCTACGATATTTCTTTCTATGGTTCAAATTTTAATATTTGCTTGACTGGCTGAAAACAAACAATATTCATTTCCGTGTTTCAAGGTTTGCTTTCAATCCCTTACAAAATCTACGAGTATTGTAATTAAATGGAAATCTAATATTTTCACGTTTATGTTGTTATATCGACATACGAATAGTATTGGTTCAATTATTCAAGAAAAAACTTTAATATAACTACATAAAGATTCATATTTAGTTATTGACTATATAAACAGTGTAGTTTAGAATTTTATTTCGATAGATTTATTATACTAAATGTCATTTAAAATTTTATTTCGATAGATTTATTATACTAAATATCACTTAAAATTTTATTTCGATAGATTTATTATACTAAATATCACTTAAAATTTTATTTCGATAGATTTATTATATTAGATATCATTTAAAATTTTATTTCGGTAGATTTATTTTACTAGATATCATTTAACATTTTATTTCGATAGATTTATTATACTAAATATCATTTAAAATTTTTCATTGAAATTCTCCATTTATATAAAAATGTATTGCATCTCATTATGAATTTTATATGAGGCTATGTAACCATGGTTTTTTATCATCATGGTGAATTTTCAACTTTTAACAAAGTCCTAATGATAACTCAAAGCTAAAAGTCGAAACTTGTTGTTAATATTAAATACTACTTTTTTTCAGACTGTCAGATATCAATCCTTATTATCTTATCCATACAAATCTTTTCATTGATTATTTTTACTGACTAGTAACGAATAAATAACTGTTCATACGTTATTCGTTATACTGGACAATTTTATCTTGGAAAGAGTTTTGTCCGTTTCTAGCATGCTCGTCCTCGAAAACACTTAGGAAACTGAATAAAGCCCTATTACACTCAATTGAGGCCAACAGATAAAAACAGTTCGTGCGTGCTTGTTCGTTGAAAGCTGCAAGTACAAGAAACGTAGAACACCTGATGCACAAACGTAGATAGAAGAGACCTTCAATTTTGACAAGTTCAGATTTGATTGGACGATAACCGGGAAAGAATGCAAAAAGCTTGAAATATAATAATCAGACGTACGGCAAGGTCCAACGTTCATGATATTATTAATCATTTTTCCTTATTTTATTTACGTAAAATCGTAATTGAATGTTAACTTCAATTCTGCAATATTTAAATCGAAATAAATAACATTAGAGTGCTACTAATTTACGGCATTTTCCTATCGTAATTTTCAATATTATTTCCTTTTGGTTATTAATATTCTGCCATAATAATCAAATGAACATTCATAAATTTATTTCATCGAAGAATTATTAATTGTGTTGTAATGGTATAAATATGGAGGATGGATATAAAAATGTTGGAGGTCCTTGAAACAACAGGAAAATTTCTATGTAAAATATCACCATTGCTTTTAATGATACAAAATTATGTCAAAAAGGAAAATGTTTGATTCAGGGAAGATTACACTGTGATAAAACAATTATATCAAGGTCATATTTTCCGCGGTTTCAAGGTCATTGGCAGACTTTTAAACGAGATGGATTATTTTCATTGTTGCAACATTGTAAATGATAAAAAGACAAATTCAAAAATGTATAATATGTTGACTGTGTACGTTACAATATTATTTTATAAGAGTAAATCCTCGTAACATCACCTGAACGTCAATATACAGGGTGTCCTAAAAATGTTGGAGGTCATTGAACGGGGTGGTTCGGGGGGTGATTTGAAACAATTTTTTCCTTAGCGAAAATGTTGTCAGAGGTTTCGTTAAGAAGATATTAACAGAAAACGCCCGACCAATCAGAGCGCGAGTATCAAGGTGGAACGCCCTCGGGAGGGCGTGGCTACGCACTAGGCGGCCGCGGTAGCATAGCCTACGCGCTCGGTGGCCGCGCTCTGATTGGTCGGGGTTTTCTGTTAATAACTCCTTAACGAAACTTCGGACAACATTTTCGCTAAGGAAAAAGTTGTTTCAAATCACCTCCCGAACCACCCTTTTCAAGGACCTTCCACATTTTTGGGACACTCTGTATAAGTAACTCTTTATCGGTATGTCGATCAAAACAGAAAAAGATTTAATAGTTTACTTTAATGTTTCGGTTTCCGTTAAATAATTTCTTCTCAAACAATAATGACTACACTGCGGATCTTTATGTATTTATAGGAAATTTAAATGTGCAAGAAACTACAAAATACAAACAATACGCAAAAATGTAAAAAAGATTGAAAGTAAAGTTCATGTTATAATATTTACAGAATAAAATAAAGTTCTATTTAGGTTCAATTTTCTTAAGCACGTTCGCGAGAATTTTATTTTGTTTCAATAAAAATTCTTGAAACAGCCTGAAAATTCAGTCTTTCATATTATAAGTATTTGTTCCAAATTACCATGAAAAAAGATACTTGGTTTCATAATAGCATCTGGAAAACAGCTGATCAAACGTATTCCTCTGTTTAAAAAGAGGAAAATACAGTTAAGTCATGTATTGACAGATGTCATTGATGTGAACTATTTCTGTACTCTCAATGTATGCATAATTTGCATAACTATACGATTCATAACCGTCACACACTGGCATTATAACTGTAAAAGAAATCACTAACAGAAGATATATGGCTACCATTTAGTATGGATATCTTTCGTTCAATATACATATATGTACATAAGGTGATTTATTGCTTTGTTACAACTTACAATCTTAATTAAATACTTTAAAAACATTGTATACAAGGTAGTCTACATTACTGAAATCACCTAAATATATTGAATATTTACGGATATATATAAACAAATTATTGGAAGCATAGTAAAATATTCAGAGAGGCAGAAGAAATAATATAAAAGTTCCTTCTAAGGTCATATCTTAAGAGATTGTCAATGATGTGAACTATTTTTGTGCTCTCAATTCATGGACAACTTTGCATAACTATAGGATTCAAAGCCGTCAGACACCGGCAGTATATAGTTGTGAAAGAAGTCATCAAAAGAAAATATACGACAACCATTTGGTATGAATATCATTCGTTCAGTATATACATAGGCTGATTTATTGCTTACTTACAGTTTACAATCTGTATTAAATACTTTAAATCGATAAATGAAATTTTCAAAATTACCGGGTTTTACATTTAACATTGTATACAAAGCGGAGTGCATAAGTGAAATCACCTAAGTATATTGAGTATTTGTGGATGTATGTAAATATATTATTTAAAGCATAGTGAAATATTCAGAGAGGCAGAAAAAATATTATAAAGGTTCCTTCTAAGGTTATATCTGTAGAGGTTTTTGAGGGTGATTCACATTTTTTGTGGTATGTTAAACCTTGAAATAACTTTGCATGACGATTGTGAATCACATGGAAAAAGAAGATTTTTAAAATCTTAAAAATTGACGAAGTTATCAACTAGCCGTATAAACAATTGCTTGTAACTTTTAAACTATTCAACTACAAACGAAACGGAAATCACTACAAATTATTAGACGATTCTGAATAACAGGGAAATAACGGATTTTAAAAATCTCGAAAGTTAACGAAGTTACTTCTAAGGCGTATAAACAATTATTTATAACTTTTGAACTATTTTACTACAAGCTAAGGGGAAATCACTATAAACAACTACAAACGATTCTGAATCACATGGAAAAAGAAGATTTTAAAAATCTTGAAAATTGATGAAGATATCTCCTAGGCGTATAAACAATTGTTTATAACTTTTGAACTATTCAACTACGAACGAAACGGAAATCACTACAATCAACTACAAACGATTCTGAATCACATGGAAAAAGAAGATTTTAAAAATCTTGAAAATTGATGAAGATATCTCCTAGGCGTATAAACAATTGTTTATAACTTTTGAACTATTCAACTACAAACGAAACGGGAATCACTACAATCAATGATTTCAGATAACTCAATGTCGAATGCGGGTCATTTTTTCAATTTTTTTTATATAATAATTGACGAAACTACAAACGAAATTATTATTACTACAATCAACTACGAACGAAATCCTATCATTTTCCTTAAAAAGAATGTTATTTTTTTGAAAATCGTGTGCCAGGTTCACATAGCCTAAATTAACGCATCGTCTGTTCAATGGAATGTCTCTTGTATTATTTTGTTTGCACCTTTCGTCAATTTATTAAATTCTAAATATTTTCTTCACATTTTCACAAATACGAAGGATTATTTACGTGATACAATTCACACGGCGTGCAATATCTGTATAGAAACACGGACCTGTAATTTACCATTCCGCAGAAGTAGGTTAAAATCAGCGAGGGTCGGGTGTTCCCTTGAAAGGGACGCGTACAGAACTGGGCCATCGAGCGACATAATTCCTCTAATAACGCGACAATTTTTTGAGAAACGTCACAATGGCATGCGGATGTAAATTGAATAAAATTATGATCGTCGTGGATTGCTATAAAATAAATTGACGTTAACTCGACGTTGAAAAACCACTGGCTGATTCATTCAATGAACGCATTTTATGCATGCAGACGGCGCAGTCACGAGTTCGTACAGTGACCCTGCGTGCATCCGTTGTCTTTATTGAAGCGAGCTTTAAAACTAAACAGCTGCTTCCTGACGGATTGCAACCGCTCTTCGATCGTTCTAGATTCAAGAATTATCGTATAAATATTGTTAGCGGTTAACTCGTCGAGGTTTTTGTCGCTATAGATAAGATTAAGGGACTACGTTAGGGACGCAATGTTTGAGATTTTCTATGTGAATAATTATGCTACGGATTATTTTCAAACTTTGCGTGCCCATCAATTTATGGTAAAATAGTAAGTTGTATTTTTTTCAAGGAAAAATTATGTAACGTTAACGAGTTATAGCGCGATTGCGAAATTATGTGAACCTGGCACCCGATTTTTAAAAAATTAACATTTTTTTTTTACGGAAAATGATAGTATTTCGTTCGTAGTTGATTATAGTAACAATAATTTTATTTTTTTGTTTCAAAAAATAAAAAAATGTTATAGAAGACGAATTCGAATATTTTGTTTTGTATATTTTCGTAAGGTTCATTCAAAAACGAACATTCTGAAAAAAGAAACGTCTAATTTGGTCAATTTTTAGCAGTGCTATAGCTATTTGAAGAAAAAACAACGTTATTTTTAAAAAATGTCATATCTTTTTTTTTGGTTCTATTGAGTATTCTCAGACAGTATTTCTAGTATGTATACATTAACAGCATTCAATATTGCCGCTCTCACTAAAAACTAATTCAATCAGGAATTCAAAATTTTTAATTTTGCGTCGTCTCCGGAAAAGTTATTTAATATAATTGAATATAAAGGAAATAGAAATTATTTCATGCTTTTAAGCAATTATATCTAGAGTTGGTGAGTATTCATATAAATAAACTAGAAATTATATCATACTTTTTAGCGCAGTTTTAATATTTTTCAAAGTCAGTTACATCTTTTTACAAAAATTATTTGATTTTGCAAACATTTAACTTGGCTGGAGACTGATAATTTAGTACGTATGTAGAAAATTCAATTAACAAAAATCAATAAAATAACATTAATTTCAAATAATTTAAATAATCAGAACAAAAATGTTGTGTGCATATACAGGGTGGTCAACCAGGTACTACCATCTCAGTTTACGTCAATACAGAGTGTCCTAAAAATGTTGTAACACCTTGAAAGGGGTGGTTCGGGAGGTGATTTGAAACAACTTTTTTCTTAGCGAAAATGTTGTCCGAGGCTTCGTTGAGGAGATATTAAGCGAAAACCCCGACCAATGAAAGCGCGAGTATGCCGGTGGAGCGCCAGCAGTAGGCGTGGCTACGCGATAGGCGGCCGCGCTCCATCGGCATCCTCGCGCTTTGATTGGTCAGTGTTTTCCGTTAATATCTCTTCAACGAAACCTCTGACAACATTTTCGCTAAGGAAAAAGTTGTTTCAAATCACCTCCCGAACCACCTATTTCAATGTGTTACAACATTTTTGGGACACCCTCTATATACAGAGTGGAGGTGATTTGAAACAACTTTTTCCTTAGCGAAAATGTTGTCAGAGGTTTCGTTGAAGAGATATTAACGGAAAACACTGACTAATCAGAGCGCGAATGCCTTGCGCGTAGCCTACACTACTGCGGCCGCGTAGCACGTAGCCACGCCCACGGTGGGCGTTGCACTGCGGCATCCTTGCGCTCGAATTGGTCAGTGTTTTCCGTTAATATCTCCTCAACGAAACCTCTGACAACATTTTCGCTAAGGAAAAATTTGTTTCAAATCACCTTCCGAACCACCTCTTTCAAGGTGTTACAACATTTTTGGGACACCCTGTATTATCATATATTATTAATATTATCAACCTGTGTATGCCGAACACGTAATCTCCCTTTTTTGGGGGGGGGGAAAGAATAAAAGGGAACGTACTCTATTCTACAAATTTCAAAAAAAAAACCAAAAAAAAAACATGAAAGTCTCCAATGAATTTGAGCATAATCCAGTAATTTAACTCTTTCAAGCGAATGTTTTCTAAATTAACGTTACAAGAGATTGTTTCAAATTTGAAGCGATATCATATATCAATATCGATAGATCGTAAACATAAATGGCATCCACTTAAGCATTAGAAATATGTGCTTCGATAGCAAAGAGCTCTTTGTCGGGAAGCAATAACGTTCGATAAACAATGCGAGGCACTGTTGATCTACAATAACATTACGAGTGACTCCCTTGCTTACTCGAGATGCCGGCCGTGGCTGGCCAAATGCGATTAGGATGATTCGAACAAGTTCTACGGGCTGGAAGTGGCTGCCAGTTATAGTCTGACCGAGTTTTTACTCGGAATCAGGTTTGCGACGGAAAGACCACTCGCCTTTCCCTTGAAATCTATCGATCGACCTCGAACTAAACAATGTTGGCTTAATATCTACCCCCATTCAGTGAATTTGTTATCAACTTATCGTTTAGAAATTCATCCTTTTTTATCCAATTTTTTATAATTTTTATCCGATTTTGTATAAATTTATCCAATTTTAAATCAGTTCCAATACACATTTATCTCGACCTGTTTGCGGTGTCATTTGAAACAGAATTAAATTTATTGCGATATACGTAATGCATAACAACATACTAATGTCCATCTTGTGCAGGGCTTCTTAAACTATGGGCTGCGATCCTAAATGGGGTCGCTTAGCAAAATCTCAGGGTTAAATCTTAGGTGAGATTTTTATGTAAATTATTTAATACTCTCTTTTATTTATGTTATTGCAGAAAATGCAGTTTTAATGAAAAATACGGTATGTAATTTTTGTAACTATAGTAAATACGATTTGGGACTTTTTGTGCAATTTTTAATTTTATAGTTTTGTATGTTTTTAAACAAATTCTAAAATCATATTTCTCCATATGTATATATTATACTGTTATTGTTATATGTATGTATCTTTATTTTATATTTTTTGGGTCGTGAAAAAAGTCGCAATCATTTATGAGGTTCGTGAATGAAAAAAGTTTGAGAAACTCTGATTCAGTGTATACCTTGAATTGTAAATTTGGGATCTAGTTGGTGAATGCTAAACTTTGTGCCTCGATAACTATGCTAAAAGCAACGAGTTTTTTCCTCAGAAAACATCGTACTTTGTCCACCGTTTTATCGTTCCAAAAACAAAATATTGTTTACTCCGTCGTTGTTAAACAGTTAGGGACTTAACATCTGCTTCTCATCTCAAATTTTATTAACCACTTAACGCTCTAAACCCAGTGTATGTCGCTAAAAATACTCTATATTTATTTAAGGCGTACTACTTTGGCATTTTTGAGAAAATTGTTAGAGAAGTTTTTACGTTCCGAATATGTATCGGTGCGTTGCAAGTGTAACTACGAAGTGACGATGATCAAGTGGTTAGCGTTCGAGCTTCGTAGTCTCTGTGTTGTGGGTTCGAGTCCCAATCGTGGGTTTTTCATTTTTTCCACGCTAATCATATTCTTTCGTGAAGAAAGTAGTACGCCTTAATATTTGCGAATTATGCATACATAATGCAACACTATACAGTAGTCTTAATGGACTATTAAATATGAACAAAATTTGAAGAAAATCCGTGATCGAACATATATAGTGTCCTGCCCTTGTTTAAACCCAATCGCACACGGACGCAACTGATTAGTTTCAAACCACTCTGAAACTAGTTGCATGCGACCGTGGGTCTAGGTAAAACAAAGATAGTAAAGTAAGTAAAACAGAGAGCGCAAACGGTTTGCAAAACATTAATTTCAAATCGGTTGCGCCCGTGTGCGTTCGGTCGTAGTCACATAAAACAAACTTAACGTAAAACCTACGCAAACAACATTAGGTTCGGTCGGAGATCGATTCACACGGGTAGACAGAGAAAAATGACGGAAACTCTATCATGTGTTCCGTGATGGTATATGTATACTAATCGATGCGTCATCGCACATGACCATGCACGTTAACGGTTGTCCTTGTTGTCCCACCGCAACCTTGAGTTATCTGTTCGCGCAGAAGGTAGTATCATCCGCACATGACAAGACACACGTCCGCCTCGAAAGGACAGCTTCGAGCAGAACAGCATGCGATACGAGAAGAATGGGAATTCGTTAAGTTGTCCTAAAAGTGTCTTTCGTTTTATTAATAATTAACACGATCGATTTTTTTTTAACCGACTTCGAAAAGGAGGAGGTTACTCAATTCGACATGTATATTTTTATTTTTGCTCTGTTACTGTTGTAACATCAATTTCCAAGAAATTAGGTAGTTTATTTCTTTGAACACTGCCACAAAAAAGTATTGACAAGTCGCGGAAGAAACTTTTGAGACAACCTAATACATAAATACATTTTACCTTTTGCTTTTATACGTATTATCTTCTGGATCATTTAATTAAATACTTTAATTGCGAATCTAGAAATGAAATTACGAATTTAAATATTCATATTGCCTTAAAAAATGGATAATAAATATAACGTTTAAATTATTAACTTGGAGATTACATTATATGCCTGAAAGTTACATTGAGAATGTAAAAATTGCATTGTTAATGAATGAAGATAAATAATAAAGTTCCACTTTTTTATTTTTGTTTTAGAATGACTCGAATTTAAATGTAAAAGCATCTTCTTCTGAATATATTGCAAGCTCTCTCGTTTATTTATATATTTTTATTTTTACTTCTTTTTTCGTAAAAAGACTCGTTCAATCGCTGAATTAATTTCATTCGCTCTATAATCATCTTGCAAACTCCAAGCCAGTCTAATTCGTCGCAGATCAAAGGCGTTAATTCCACGATTCTTCTTGTCCGACTGGCACAAACCGTATAATAAATTTCACGTCTTCGTCGTCCGTTCTACAACCCTCTGATGATTCTCAATAACACGTAAATTGAGACCATACTGGCCTCCATCAAATAAAAGTCAAATTGCTGGAAAATTGAGACCTCACAGGCGGTTTTTATGCGACTGTAGCGCGCTAATTTTATTACACCGTCGCGTCCGAGTATATTACCACTGGTTGCGTGATCGTTTGTGGTTCTGTTAATTAAAACGTTACTCGCTGAACAAGGACGACTTCCATTACCGCTGTGTTGCGTAAATCTTCCACGAGCTTCCATTTCGCGCGATTCTTGAATCGATCTCTACCCGAATTGAAGTAATCATTTATTAATTGGCGACTACGGAAATGGTATCGATCACGTCGTTATCGAACGATGATCATCGGAACGTGGTCTTTGATTATTTAATTGTTTTCGCGGATTGCTTTCACGTTCGATTGTCCACGAAGAAAACATTGTTGAAGAGAGATTTCTGTTCGTAATTTCTGTTACTTGGTAAAAGAGAAGTCTTTGAATAATGTAGAGAATGTAAAGAAATTTGGAAAGGATATTAAAAGGACAGAAAATAAATAAATAAGAAATTATGAATTTTTAGTCTGAAACGAGGGTTAACTAATACGTTTCAAGTTTTTGTTTTAGTCATTTTGGAAAGTTATGAATGTTATAATTGACCGATGAGAAATTTTATTGTAGTGTCGCGCCCCCTGTACCCAAGAGCACGAGGGGTCATTCCACGCTAAATGGATTACTTGTTTTGGGCGATGTCCCACAATCACATTTTGTCCCAAATGAAATATATTGTAGTTTATGTGAAATTAGGGGGGGGGTTAAGTCATCATTTTGCTCGTTTCGAAATAGTTTGAGAAATATAAACCTTGAAATATTGCGATTTTTGCCCATTTTCGTGAAAATGGCTTGTGCATTTGAATTTTTTTCTCTGGAACAGTTCATCCTATCGACCTCTTCTTTTTTTCATTTTAATCGGAAGAGATTGTTCTTCCTGAATATATTTTTACTTGGAGCAGATCTGATTTTTGCAATATTAAAAATCATAAATAAATTTTTATTTTCCAAATACCACCTCGATGTCGCGTTTCTAAAAATCCGAAAAAATTGTCATTGCATTTCTGGAAGTTTTCTCTACGAAATAACTAAGTTTCATTCTGGTGTTCTTTCGATTAGCGTCGTACTAAAATATTAAAGACAGCTGCCTCGTACTGCATCAGGTAGACTGGTCGTGCGGTTCGGTATTATGGGACGAACCGCCTCTATTCAAAATTTTATAGCGGCCTTTCTTGACGTGACACCGGAATGAAGCCTAACTATTTCGTAAAGAATACTTTAAGGAGTACGATAATAATTATCTCGCATTTTTAAAAACGCGACCTTAAGCTGAATTTTACAAAATACAAATTTATTTAAAATTTTCAATATTTTTACAATTAGTTTGCAACCGA
>NW_026531632.1:7434-47592 GCF_026283585.1 Hylaeus volcanicus | reverse complement strand
ATAATTTCTTATTTATTTGTTTGCAGTCCTTTTAATATTGTTCTGAAGTTTCTTAGTCTATGTTATTCAAAGACATTTCTTTTACCAAGTAACAAGAATTACGAACAGGAGTCTTTCTTCGTCAATGATACTTCATTTAAAACATTAAATACGGGGGTGAATCGCTACTCAACAAACTGTGATGATTTGTACAATGTGGATTCCGCACCAACTGCAAAATTATATTTTTTAATTTAATCTGTAACAATTCATACATTTTATTAAATATCACAGAATACAATTCTTTTTAAATATTCACTCTTTTATTTTTGCAAATACTTCATTTGCAGAGATTTGCAGAGATGATCTTGTGGAAGTGTTGGAGAAGGGGTGTTCTCTCGTATCGATAGGGGTTGGCCAGGGTTAAGAGGGTCGAGAACTATTGATTTAAACAAAACTGTGATTAATTACTCTCGCTTGCGTGGTTTTGTATACATATATATTTATAGGAAACCTTTTTATGTTTCAGGACTAAGTGCTTGCGAAAGGAAGTCTTTTATATTCTTAAGGAAGGAGCTGCCCGTCCGACTGGCCAATATAATGAAGGAGATCCACCTGCTACCAGACAACTTGTTGAGAATGCCTAGTGTGGGTATAGTTAATAATTTATACGTCACTTCGTTCGAGGATATCGTGCACTTCGAGAAGGTTGAAGTCAACGAGAACACTTTAGACGAGTGAGTCTCCAACGTCACAACATTTTCTTGAATCGATTCGCGGCAGAATTCTGTTTCCTCAAACTGTTCATGAAAATAAACTGTCTCTAGTAAAGGGGAGTGTCTGGTCCAGCAGGTAGAAAAAATCGACTTTTCGACTTTGCTTTCACAAAGTTACAGCGTCAAAGTAGACATTGAAATATAGTTGGGAGCGGTGGACGCCAAGTAGTATATTGTATTAAAATTATGTGGACACTTGGATTTTGGAGATTTCAATATTTTCACTTATGGGATGTATGAAGTTCATGGAGTGATTCCTTCAATAATCAGAGTATACAGGGTGTCCCAAAAATTTTGGAGTTCTTTGAAATAAGTGATTCAGGAGGTGATTTTAAACAACTTTTTCCTTAGCGAAAATGCTGTCCGAGGCTTCGTTACGGAGATATTAACGGAAAACCCCGACCAATTAGGGCGCGGGCGCCTAGCGCGTAGCCTACGCTACTGCGGCCGCCTAGTGCGTAGCCACGCCCACTGTGGGCAGTCCACCGCGGCGTACTCGCGCGGTGATTGGTCAGTGTTCTCCGTTAATATCTCCTTAACGAAGCCTCGGACAGCATTTTCGCTAAGGAAAAAGTTGTTTCAAATCACCTCCCGAACCACTCCTTTCAAGGACCTCTACCATTTTTGGGACATCCTGTATATTCATATTACATCTTTAGCGTCAAATTTTTTCCTTTGAACGTATCTTTATATATGTAAAAAGAGTTTCAAGAACAAAAATAAATTGTACATATATCTTAACAAAATATGCATTGGAAAAAAGCCATGGCTGAACCAACTTTCCCTTTAAGGAATCTGTTAAACGTTTCATGAGCACCGAATAGATAAAGCTAACTACAATTTGTTTCTTTCCGGTAGATTCTGCCAAACGTTAGTTAAAGTCCGTAATAGGCACAAGGATATCGTCGAGACGATGGCACAGGGTGTCCTGGAACTGAAAGAATCGCACGACGTTGACGTTCAGACGGAGAATAACATTCAGTATTTCTTGGACAGGTTCCTCATGTCTAGAATCTCCATTCGGATGTTGATCAATCAACACAGTAAGTTAGAAAGTGTATATTAAAACCACGATCGAAACTATCAAATTTCACTTTAATAATATTTTTGTTGTTTGAACGAAAAAATAATGTTTCTTTGGTCTTTGTCAGGAATCTGTAGCTTAAAGAATGAATAATACTTGTAATTCCAAATTAATTCTGTCTATTTTCTTATTTTATATCATTTATATGTCATTGTTATATAATTTTCTATTCGTAATTATGAAAAATAAGTTTTTCCCATTGTTTTAGTTTTTTATACCATTTTTGACTTCTAAGTATGTATAAGTATTATTCATTCCTTAGTTTATAGACTCCTGAAGAGGTTCAAAAAAATATATAAGGTGTCCAAAAAATATTGGATGTCCTTGAAAGGGGTTAGGGGGATGATTTGAAATAACTTTTTCCTTAGCGAAAATGTTGTCAGAGGCTTCGTTAAGGAGATATTAAGAGAAAACTCCGACCAATCAGCGCGCGAGTATGGCGATGGACCGCCCACAGTAGCCGTAGGCCACGCCCTTGGCACGCTCTGATTGGTCGGAGTTTTCTGTTAGTATCTCCGTAATGAAGGCTCGGATAACATTTTCGCTAAGGAAAAAGTTGTTTCAAATCACCTCCCGAACCACCCCTTTCAAGGACCTCCAACATTTTTGGGACACCCTTTATAAATCGAAACGTTAGATTATTTTATTGCGTTTCAATTTTTGTTGCGATAAAACTACTACTCTATAAAATTGACCAATAATTACATTGCGGATTTTTATGCAAAATAGAATCTTTGCAATCGCAATAGGAATTTATTTTAACTCTTTACAGTTGGAATTTTCCGATTTCAATACGTTTATGTCGTGCCTCTCTCGATATCGAACTGCAAGAAATTAATCTGCAAATATTATAATACAAACATACTTTCAAGTTTTTATATTCTTGCATATTGCGTCCATTTTGTACTTTCTCGCACATTCGAATGTTCTATAAATGCTTCTATAAATGCTTCTATAAATTCACCGTTATTGAAAAATATCTAACAGAGTAAAGAAACAGGTTGTTTATTTCTCGATGAAAAATAACTTTGTTTCATTGCCATCGGCGAGATTAGGAAATTAAACACCGTTATCAATAAGTACACAACAGTGGAGAAAAACAAGTGTTTTTATTTTTTCAAGTAAAAATAACTTTGTTTTGTAGTCGTCGATGAAATTAAGAGCGTCGTCGCGAATCAAAAGCGAATACTTTACGGCTTAGCGTCGGTTTTTTCAAAGAAACGTTTCTTTGTTGCAGCATTGTTGTTTGGCAGCGAACTAAACGAGCACAGCAGACACGTAGGATCCATAGATCCGTCGTGTGACGTTATCAGCGTCGTGAGAGACGCTTACGAGAAAGCGAGGTTGTTGTGCGATCAATATTATCTGGCTAGCCCGGAACTGATAGTCAAGCAACATAACGGCAAGTTTGAAAAATGTTGATACTATATGTATTCCTAGTAAGTAGCATAACATAAACAATTTTTTTGTAGTAGGTATAGTGAATATAGCGATATATATTGGCTATCGTGTAATTATGTAACTCTACGAATTGAAAGAAAAATCTTTACACTGTCGTTTGGAAGTTTGTAACATCTTAGAAGCCAATTTATACGTTGATGTATAATTATCCGGAGATTTTCGAAGCCAATATTTATATTGTAACATTAAACCTATCACGACGTATTAATTCTCATATGCAATATATAAATTATATATGCAATCGTTTCGTTGCATTATTCAATTTAGCATCTCTTGAAATATTTTTGCATCGAATTGAAAAAGAAGTAGAAATAAGTACAAATGAAACCTCGGTAGGTGTAGTATTAAAGATTATGGTATTATGAAAAAAAATTTTTCTACAAAACAGGATTCAAAAGTTTTATTTAGATATAAGAATACGCCCATTAAAATTTGACCTCTTAATATTAATATTAAAAGGTTCCGCGTAACACTTTTCTATTTTCCATAAGAATAACTTAGGAAACGTTTTCTTTTGCTTCTTCTGATTTTCATAATTGGTTAACTGACTTGCTAAGACTTGTAGCTTGAAAGAAAGAAATATTGAGTGCATATTGGTAACTGTCTGAGACGTATCCACATGTTAAAAGAATATAAGATATGAAATTTGGATATCTTATCGTTAGACTGTGGATTTTATGCATTTATTACATGCAATATGTACACACTACCCCGTTCACAAGTATATGGACATTGTCTTAATTGGAATATACAGGTGTTCCAGAATTAGTGTGAGAGCTAGAAATGGGGGTAGCTGAGACGATTCTGAACCACTTTCCCATTTTCAGCTCTTACATTAATTCTGGGACACGCTGTATTTGCTAAAGAGACACAAGTTTTCTCTCTTAACACATCCAATATTTGTCATACTTGAATAATGCATTTTTTAATCTTTTAATGCGAAACAATAAAATTGTTAATGAAACTAGTAGGTACAAAACAGTTTTATTTTTGAAAGATCTAAGGTCGTTCAAAAATTTGAGTGGCACTGTACATAGAAAACTTTGAACGTGGAATACTCTGAACAATTTTTCAATACGTCTTCAAATTTCACAGATAATCGGTCACCTTATAAGAATCATCCTGTATAATGAAATACAGTAATATTAACAATAACAGCACAACAATAATAATATATCAGTTACAGGAGTTTCATCGTTATGTATTACCTTTGTTTCAGAGCTTGAACGGTGTAGCCATATTAGGATAGTTTACGTACCGAGCCATTTGTTCCACATGTTGTTCGAGCTGTTCAAGAACAGTATGCGAGCAGTTATGGAACATCATAGCTCTGAAGAGGACTATCCACCGATAGAGGTGATAGTGTCGCGTGGTAAAGAAGACATTTGTGTGAAGGTAGAGTATTCGAGAGACGCATAATTTATATTTATAACTTATTCAATATTTGTTTCAAAAAACATTTTCAATCTGGGGATGAGTTAAGTTTTTTTCGTTAAAGAAAGAAAGAAATAAGTGCATGTCGGTAGAGGACTACTTATTTTATGTTTCTTAATTTGTTTTTGCTCCTCCTCCTATTTAACATATAATAGATTAATATTTATTGAGAAAGGCTCGCATTCGAGTCAAAAACAATCTTTATAACAAATTCTCAGTGGGCTACAAACATGAATTACCAGATCAATTTCTGTACGAGCATTCCTTGGCATTCTATGAATTATGGATTATGGATTCTAAAAATACAAATGTTTAAAAATTGTTCTTTTTTTTTTAAACCAGTTGAATTAAAACGCCCCACTAATCTTTTGTAAATTTCTGTTCCGAACAATAAAGATTCATAATTTTAATAAATGCTTGGAACCTCCTTTTATTTACTTTCAATCTTGTAATATAATATTCTACTAAATATCCTTAAATTTTAAATATGCTTAAATATTCTACTAAATATTCTTAATAATATAATTATATAATTATAATAATATTAATATTAAATATTCTTAATACTTAATATTCTACTAAATATCCTTAAATTTCATTCTTATTTAAATGTCATGATTGAAATCAAAGAGTATTGATTGAAATAATTGTTGCAGATGTCTGATCGAGGTGGTGGCATTCCACGTTCCCAAATGGACCATTTGTTTAAGTATATGTACAGTACAGCGCCTCGGCCAAGCATAACCGACCCTCACAACGTTCCACTCGCTGGATACGGTTACGGTCTTCCAGTATCGCGACTATACGCCAGATACTTCCACGGCGATCTTGTCCTTCAAAGCTGCGATGGTTATGGTACAGACGCTATCATATACCTCAAGGTACGTATCCTATTTTCCAATTACAAATACACAGTTACAGTTGTACAGCATTTTCCAAGGTACAAGTCACACCAAACAGCAGAATGTCCATAATACTTTTCCTTTCACTTCAAAATGTAATCCATAATGTACACTACGTTAGAAAAGATTCAGTTACAGTCAAACACATTATTTGATATAGATCAAAGATTTTTATTTAAAAAAAGAATAATTCTTAAAGTAAGGAAACAAATCAATCACTAGCTCCCAGGCGAATTTCGACTCATGGTAAGATAAAACACTTCCTTCCCCTTGGGATGCTTACGTAATCAATGAAGGCCCAAGATGATTAACACCCAAAGATTACAAACTACTAATTTAAACATGCAGATTACAATTAAAATTATGACAATTAGTTTGACATTCATGAGTGATTATCAAAAATAATGATAAAGTAATCGCTAGATTGCGAATGTTTATGCATTTATAACAAATGAAAATATGGAGAAATTTATAAGAATGTGCATAAATGCAAAATGGTATAAAATACCAACATTAATACACATGTTTTAATAAACATTAATATTGGGTCGTCCTAAAAGTTCATACTATTTATACTTCTGCTATTCAAATTAATATGTGAAACATACTCTTAAGTGTTATAAAAAAAGGTTACTTCTCTCTGATTTTACAATATTTTCTCACCTTCCTAAAATAGTCATTGTACCATCACTGTAACATTTTTGTAGTTTTTTGTTAAATATTGACACAGTCTCCAGCATGAACTTATAGGATGACCTGATACTTATATTTATATCTTTTTTCTGTATTTGTAAAAATATGAATTTGTATCGCATATATCCGCAATCTAGTAATCACTGTCAACTTTGCTGTACAGCAATGTGTTTACAACTTCTCTGACCGTGACACACTGTAAATAAAACAGTTTAAATCCCGAGATGCTACACACACGCTAAAGTAAAAATAACAGAGATAGTATCAAACATTATTTTATCAATATTTAAGAATAGAACATTGATAAGAATTTAAAACACACAACACAAAGATAAAAGTTGGATAGCGCGCACTTATGTAACCCAATGGATGCGTCTCCCCTTTCTTCAGAGCACTGTCAGTGAGTGACTTCTATATATACACTGTTGAAAATTTTGTGTTAAATTCAACACAAATCACATGTCCCAAACGGTCCACCAATACTTTAGCATTAATATAACATATCATAGTTATGTCAACTGGTAACACATACTCTATGTTGAGTACGTTGGTAACTTTAAATATTTTTGTGTCTAAGTTTAACTAATTTGTTTAACTAATAGGGTACAAGTCTAACTGTTTCTTATACGATATACTGTGTGAGAATTTAGTCAACTGTTATGTTGTATTAATTTTCAGATAACGTTAAAAATGTGTTGTAGTTATAATTTTTACTATTTTAACAGAAAACGTTTGTTGAGATCAGATAACACATTCGACTTTAATTAAGCTTACACTCGATTGTGTAAAATCATTGACACAAAACATTTAACCATTTAACATTTAACCAATGGATTTGTGTACGCATGAACACACAATTTTCAACTGTGTGAGGGCTCAAAGGACTCTAAACCTTCTTTTGTTTTATTTGTAATTGTGCCAAAATTTCCACCCCTAATTTACACAAAATTTTCTACCCGACAGGCTTTGTCCAATGAAGCCAACGAGCTGCTACCGATCTTCAATAAGACTTCGTCGAAATTTTATCGGACTGCGGTGTCCACCACTGATTGGAGTAGTCAGTGTGGCGGTGGAATGGCGACAAGACAATTACGTATGAGCCAAGAACAGGGGCATAAGCATCCACGAAAGGAGGAAAAGGAGGAAAAAGAAGCTAGGTATTGCTAGCGAAATTTCATCTCTGTAGATCAAAGAAAGGGGAAGTAAGTAGCCTTCGTTATTTTCGTTACTTTGAAATGTTATTCACTGCTTATAGAAATTCGATGCGTCCCACAGTGTGAAAAATAAGGCTTTATTCGCGAATTTATTATGAACAAACGAATCAATGGAATTATTTAGAATTTTATACGTGTTCGTATACGTGATTGAAATTACAGAAACATTTTTTTGGTAAATATTCAGTTTAGGGGAGGCATCTCCGATGACCTTGACCTTGACATATGTTGTCAAGGGCACCCTCCTGAGTAACATCCATGAGGTTTTAACCGTCGCTCGCTTTTTATTAAAAAGTTATTAACCCTTTGCACTCAAGACGTGACTCTCAGACTTGAAGTGTCAATAAAATGATTGTCGTTGAGGCAAAGGTGACCTGATTTTTAAATCTCAAATTAGAAATCTCATTTTCAAAGTCAATCTAAGCTTAGCATTCGTGATAATAGAATGCTAAGAAAGCATCTCGAGTTGCTGATAGATACCAGAAAAGAAGGCCTCGAGTGCAAAGGGTTAATAAAAATGTATTACAAGTATTATACTAGAATCTGCGATTCGATGAACTTGACCTTAACATATGTTGTTAAGGGCATCATTTTCATCAACTTTTCCCTATATATGTATGTGACGGTTGGTTTTAGTATCTGAGATATTTGCAAAAATATCTTATGATATTTGACTGCGCAAAGCAACCACCAAGCATTTCACCAAATAAAATATAACCTACGTTACTAAGGGAGGGTGCAGCTTTCTATTATTGAACAAAATTTTAGAATCGCTTCAATAATTCCACAGATTACCCATACCAGAGCCATGATTTACTACGTACAAACAAATTTGACCCCTTCATAGCTTAGTAAAAATGAACGAAACAAGGGAATTTCAGACTGCTAATCAAGACAACTTCTTTGCTTCAGGTGGCTCGAGAAAAAAATCTAACACGACTTCTGCGTGGCAAAATTGAAAGGAACAGGAGCCGATCTGCGATCGAAACCTCCGTAATCGAATTCGCATTTTTTCACGAGAGGATCGTAGACGACTGACCGTGATGGTGGCTGAGAGCTGAATCGTTGCTCGCAAGTATGACACTACATATCACACGGTAATCGAAAATCCGAACCCATTCCTCGTTGACCTGAACGTCGCCGCGTCGTCGACGCAACAATGAAGGTTTTGGGATATTAAGGTGTTCCAGAAAATATTGCACGTATCTCTAAACCCTACGACGACTTCTGAGGCCTCTATATTCCTTGCAGCTTATTTGATCCTACTTTCTCGTTAACTTGGCTTAATTTTATCGCAACTATTTTACTATTTTACGTATACAGTCAGTGTAATAAGTATTAGTACAAGAACTATTTATTTTAAATGGATTGCTGTACGAATACTTCTTACATTGACTGTAAATTATGTTGAAAAGTATAGAAACAATAAATCTAAATATTATATTGTATTGGGTAACGAATTAGTACTTATAGCTAATACCTATAACTGTCAACTAACTGTCAACTACAACAAAACATTGATTCGAACATAATGATCAATGATCTGTATTCGGTCTAAGATCATTTGTATTTCTCTTCAACATCATTCTAGTTTTTTTAATGGCACAAAACTACGCACATCTAACTTTGATGAAATCATAGTTGTTCCATTTCCTCTGGTGCGGAAACTGTGTCCAAGTCTGAATCAGGTATAAGCAAAACTTATTAATTTGTTTTATGAAAGGACTTTTTAGTATAAGAGGAAGTTTAATCTAAGAAAACATAGTGAAGGGGAAAGCACATTTTCTATAAATTTTTTCAAACAAATTGAATGAATTATATTATTTTAACTTATGTTGTTCGAAGAGTAACATTTGAACAATATTTCATAAATTTTTCATCAAAAAATATTCAAACGGAAAAGTATGAAACATATGTTTGTTGAGTAAATCGTTCTAGACATAAACATGATGAACAATGAAAACAGAAACATGAAATATATTTTTGTAATGACCATAAATTGAATTTCTCAACAATGTATCGACCCAAATAACATGCAATATTTTATGAGACACCTCAATAACGTAGCGAATTCAACACTTAGACTATTTCAGATTGTTGACTTGTTGTGTTTGCGCTTGACTGTCATGTCGTGATAGATATTAAATTATTAGCGTTGACTGGTATAGATTTAATAGATTCAAATGGTTTAGGCCCGAGTGTTTTTAAGTAAGCATTTTAAAAATAAAAAACAATGTTCGACACTTTCTTTGGACGTTTTGTAAAAAGAGATTGTTTTCTTCGTTTAATACTATACATGCGTGATTGTGTTCACGTTTTGCGTTTAGTAAGTCAGCATTTTAATTTTTAATTGGCTGAACTTTGTCTCAGGGCCCATTTTTATTTTTGTTAAAACTTATCAGATCTTGTAATTGTTGACCTGAAAAGTCCGAAAATGCAAGTTAAAAGTTTAGAAAACCAATATTTTAAAAGATACGAGTACATAAAGATAAGTCTTTATTTTTTGATTAGTTTTCATTTGATAGGTTTTAACAAAAATAAAATGGGCCCCTGAGTCAAAGTTTAACTTTTCTTCTAAAGCGAATTGCACACGAATAACAAACTGTGATTTAACACTCGATTTTAATTGATTAGCTAGACAAATTGTAAACGTGTTTATGTATGTACAGCGCCAACACGTGTCCGTTACCTGTGACGATGTAAAAAACAGATGTCGGTTTAATTGATTACTTCCGTGCGAGAGCTACAGAAACGGCGAAATGCGAGTCAAATAGTAAACAATACTATTAGGTGAATGCATAATTATACGACGTTTTTAAAGATATTATTAGAATATGTGAGAATGACTGCTCTAAAGAGTATTGTTTGTTTACTTCAAGAACTCCCACTGATTTCACAGGCAAAAAAGTACTGGTTCTCCGAGGTTATCTGCGCTTTGACAACAAGTTTGAGTCACAAGTTCATACAAATGGTATGTCATACTTTTGTCCTCTTTCGCAGCCACTAGAGCTTGGTCATCTGAATCTGATGGTCAGCCTCTTCTTGGCGTATACTTCAAGCTCTTATCACCAAACTTGAAGTGAGCAAACTATTCTTTACATTGACTTTAACTAATTGTTCCCTTTCGTTACTACCATCGTATACATTACTTATTTTTTAAATACAGGCACCAAATGCCAAACAGCGTAACATTTTATTTTTCGTTGTACTTACTGCTTGGTAATTACCAATAGATGTAACTGGATTTATAATTAATCAACCACTACTAAGCATCACTAATCAGTGGTACTATATACTATAGCTTAGTATAGTTTAGCAGAGTTTAGTGTCCTTGACATAATTGATGGTGTTTTGCACATGTTTCTGGGTTCAAATTGTACTTCCTTCTTTGTACCTCAAATCTTCTTCACTCGTACAGCAGGTGATCAATTGCATAACATTTTAAACAGCCAAATGCTGACACTTTACAACCGAAGAAAGGCGATAAAGTAAACTGAAATTTAATAATAGTTTCATTTATACAAAATCCATAGCTCAGAACTTTTTTGCATACGTCTCCTGAAAAAATTCTATGTCAAGAAAGAGTAATATTAAAATGACAGAAGAATAGAGAAAAAAATACGCCGGATAATTATGCATCAACCCAATATTAGCAGTCCTGTTCACAAGCCCAAAAGGTTACCTCACTTTTTCCATTAGCATGTGTGTCCTACAGTGACGCAGATGCTTCCCACATGAATCTCACCCGTGCACAAGTCTGCTAAATTTTATCAGTAATACTCTTTGCCTCTCTTGGAGGATATTGTATACAGGGTGAAGTGGAATTCGTAGTATATCTGCCAGGGTGTAATTCTATGTGAGAAAATAAGACAAAAATTTAGTATAAAACACTTTTTCGTCGATTGCTCATCTATCTAAACGATTGAATACGATTTGATTATTCTGTATTCTACCACCGGTTGTCTCTGTCTGAGCTAATGTTTGTAAACATTGACAACATAATGTAAAATGTAATGTAAAATATGTAATATGTCCAGAAAATTTGATTTGCAACAAAAGTGACTTTAGGTTGATAGAAAAATAATGTCGGTTTTTAAACTATATATTTAAATCCACGTATCATAAATTGACTTTCCTAAATGTCTCTACAACTAAATTGTCTTATTTTTTAATGTAGAATCATATCCTGCTCTGTATACCGTAAATGGATGGAAAGGATCATTACCGAAGTCTCTAATTTTCAAGTGAAATAACTTTTATAAGACTAAATGGAAAGAGAGTTCGAAGCGATCGATTCTTTTACACGCGGAAACACATAAATAGATACTTTCGTATGAATCCGTTTATATTCTAAGGTATTTACATGCATTTGCCAGGAGGATGTCATGATTTCAAAGAGTATCGTACATCTGTTCGATCACCATTTCCAACAGGAGATTTATATTTTTTGTATTCGTTATCCGTTATTCGAATAGAATTTGTCCCATCTCTCTTTTCAAGTTCGAAACGAAAATGACTATACTGTTTATTCGAACGGGATATTCGCAAAATGTATATACCTTAGAATGATAAATTATTTTTTTAAGTCTCTAAACTTAAGTAGTATATTGGAAGAAAAGGGAAAATATGCACAGCGTTAACGACGCGAAGATTTTGCATAATTTTGTGAGTTCTGTACAAAATTCGTGTCAAGAAGAATTTATCAGCCGCGAATGTATTCTATACGTTCCCCGTGTATATAATCTTAGATTTTTAGAGCAATCAGAACATTATCTGTATAGGCGATAAATAACTTTTAGCTGTAATTACAGACCCTAGAGATATTCAAGGCGTAACACCAGCGAACTCTTATAAGACAATTGTTAATAAATATATTATATAATAACTTGCCTACAGAGAGTTCGTATAAACCTGTTTCTTCATATTTATTGGGTAGTCTGTTCTCATCTTAAGTTTAAATGCTTATAATTACTTTAAATGTTACTGCAGTACAAACATGTTTACTGTCTAACGATGATTCCCATAAATCATAGCATTCAAAACTGCGAACAGCTGAAGAATAGCTTTTTCATGTTCATTGTGGTTAAACATATTTATTTTACTTATCCAGTTTGTATAGATTCTGTTCTTCCACCTACCTTGTCTCCTATGTTCAGAGTATCCAAAATTTCTGTCATCATTTCTTGTATTACTCATGTAAAATTGCATCTCTTCTTTGTTTGTCTTCTTTGTTTATCAAATCATCGAATTTAATATAAAACAGAAGGAAATTCTTCGTTTCTGATTTATTCTGAATCAAAAATGGTCTACTAATTCACTATTGTGTGTTCCATTGAAACAACAGAACTTTTAAGTGCTCATTTTATAAGTCTAGATTGAACAATTAAATAAATGCTCTTGAAAATGAAAACCATATATAGTTTGAATAAAACTTATGAGAAATAGGAATAGATATTTTCTTCATTGCTAGCAAAAAATTTCTGAAACACTTTTAGATTCATTTCAATTAAAAAATAATATTTATAAAACTATTACCTGTAACATATTATACATATGGAGTTTCATGTATTCGATGAAACTTTTTTTGATAAAAGTTCTAAGAGAGCTCTTCTCATGAAACTTATCTACAAAAATGATATGAAATTTATTTATAAAATATCTGAAAAGCAGTTACAACAAAATGGAGAACATTACAACGTTTAATAATAAATGTTCAATCGCTAGTAGTAACATAGAACGTATTCAAAGTAGGAAACTAGCAAAGAAATAAATAAGTAAATGAATAATGTAGGTTAAACAGGATTGATTTAGTATCAGGTCAAAGGCTTCGACAGAATTAAAAGTATGTCTATCGAATAATCATACTCACACAGTGACGTTTGTAATGCATTGCTGTACTTTTATTACGTTTGGCCATGCGTACCATAAGTGAATCACTCGACACAAATGTTTCTTCCTCTCTTATCGCACGCTTCGTTTGCTGAATAATAAAAAGTACGTCTAAGCAATAACAATAATTTTCGTTTATAAAATAACGCTACCCTATGTACATGCCTGGCGTTCGTATCAATCAGTATCAATATGACCAGGTGACTCAACAGAACGTTCTAATAACTAGCACTGACAAGTGATAATCAAATATACCCGTCGATCGGCTGACAACGTAAAAATCACCTTCGCGATTCTCGTGACTAACCGATCGGCTGATAATTTACAAAATTACAGTGAGTGTAGAATGTATTCGTACACCGATCAATTTCCCAAAAAACTTTTGTGTGAAATTGTAGTTTCTTAACTTCTGTTTTTGTAATCAATGATATTTTACATATTCTCGGAAGTCTCTAAGATAGATATAGTCCAAACAACATTTACTAGTTAATATATTGGCTTGTTCGGAAAGTCCATGCTAATTTTTGACAGGTCTGAATATATCGAAATGGCTGAAAACAAATAACATATATATGTACATCCCTTAAAAGGTGGAAAGGTTGTGGAACAAAATAATACCTATGTAATTCAATAAATATACATATAAATAAATGTATATTACAATTCAAATGTGCCTTTAAAGTTTTCTTAAAAATTGGCACGAACTTTCTGGACAACCTAATAATTTGTGAAATTAACAAAAAGATGCGAAAAGTGGATGAAAGTATAGAAGCAATAAGTATTTGGACGATTCTTATGACTAGACTGCGGATCTTTATGCATTTATAGGAAATTTGAATGTGCAAGAACCTACAGAATGCAAACAATATGCAAGAATATAAAAAAGATAGAAAGTAACGTTCATATCATAATATTTGCAGAATAAAATAAATTCCTATTTAGGTTCAATTTTTGTATGTACGTTCGCCAAGATTTTATTTTGCATAAAGATCCGCAGTCTACTTATGACGAACCATTTACAGGAGAGTTTGTAACGTAAACACATTAGTTTATTCCTCCGTGGGAATTAGAAAACATAAAATTTCCAGTAAAGTACTTTTGAACAGTTGTTCGAATACTTATTGCTTCAACATTTCTATCGATTAATTGCTTTTTTCTTGTTAATTTCGCAACTTACATAAATAGCTATTTTTTTTTTTGTAATCTATCTATTTTAGACATTTCCGAGAATATGTAGAATATCGTTTATAAAAAATAAGTTAATAAATTACAATTTTACACAGTTTTTTTTGGAAATTGATCGGTGTACGAATACTTTTTACACCCACTGTAGGTTGCCGTCGATTCGTCGATTCGAAAATAAAAGTTCGAGAGCAGATGATACAAGAAATTATAATCGTTCAACGGACAATTGTTTTCGCTGTTTAAAAACGCTGTCGAATAAATAATCGCGCGTCGGTAAAATGGAATCGAGAATCGTAACAAAGAACCCAGGAAGGGGAAGCAGTTTACGGATTATAAAACTATTAAAAGCCCACGGAATAAAATCGTTTAAAAAGAAATAGCGAAGCTGCGCTTGAAACGAATTCGAAACGTTTTTGTCCGTCGAGCCTCGTCAAAAAAGCCCTTTTCCTTTCATTCTCGAGTTTTGGCACCGGTCGAATCAATTCGTCCTCCCTTTTTCGAAAGGGAATACACATTCGACTTCCGGTTTGATTGCGGACTTCTATCCCGGTAAAAGTTTATCACAATAATAATAATAATAATAATAATAATAATAATAATAAAGTTCTGAGTGCGCGGTCTACGTTTTGTGGTACAAGTCGTTTCCCGATAGCAGGATTCCAAAATACGATATCGTTCTTAGTTTTCTCTCGCGTACGCGTAAATTTCCAAATGTACGCTAATTAAATTGCACAAAATGTTCTCTCACTGTTCGGTCTTTCAGTTTTCTTTCTCGTCGTGTGAAAATTAGATTTCACGCGTCGTGGAGATTTCACAGCTACCAAGCGACGTTTATCGTTTAATCTGAGACAAAATGCCATCAAGAATTCACAGCGAGTATACGTCAACGTTTCCCAAACTATGCGATTAGTAGTTAAATAAACGAAATAAGTAAATTTGGTGTGTTCGCAGCGTACGCCATATTCTTATAGTTACAATTTTAGACACAGACTAATCAATTTCTTAAAAATTGATGAGTCTAATGCAATGCATTCTCATTTTTTTTTTTTAAATCACAGTTGCGTCGTTCTATATACAATAATTCAGGGAACAGGTTTTGCTCTCAACTGAAATTAATATTTCCTGAATACGTACATTGTGAATTTGTGAATTTTATTGTCTAAAAGAAAATGCATTGGAGCGCTGTTATTCGTAGGTTTATTGAAAAATCAAACAGCAACGAAAGAAAATATAGAAAAGTCTTTCATTTACGACACTATAACTTGACTTTGGAAACATTTATTCTACGCATAAGCGGTATGTTTATTTAATTATCGGACAAGAATACGATACCCGAACCTTATAATTTGATTCATGTTGTGGACTCAAAGATTATGAAGGGAAACTTAGAAAATAAAAATTTGTATTTGCTGACGCTCTGTAGAGTCCAACGAGCTTAATTTAACAACATTATAAATTATATACAAGAGGGCAACAAAGGAATCGTAAATTTGGGAAACGCTGGCGCACATGGTAATGTGCACATTCCCTGTTAATCGTACCACGTATCTGCATGGTCAATTTCAAAGCTCTCCGGGCAAACGTTAGGATAACATTCAACTATCGATACCAACGGAAGAAACTAAATGTAATAAAGAAAGATCCATCGGCCCTAGATCCGAAAGAACAGCAAGAATCACGATTTAAGAAATTTTTCAACGGACTCCGCTTTTTAGCTTCCTGTTTCTGGTCAATGGGAATACCTCGATCAGGCGAAAAATCTATTGCTAAGATTCCCTTAAGTTGTTATTCAACGGTTTGACCTATGCTATCATGTATATACAGCATGGCAGTGATTACACACTTCTACTATTCCTTGCCGTACAATACACATGCTACAAAAAATTTTGTCCGCAACGTTGGAGCTGCTTTTAATTTGTGCCTACGAACGATCGCTTCCGCTGTCGATGTCGCTCGTTCGCAAGTTCATCTCGTCGACCCGTGTACGCTCGCCTGGAGCCAGACGAAACAACTATCGGCGCAAGTCAGAGTAACGTGCTCGTCGGCCTACCTATGCAACTCTTGTCATGCTTCGTTAACGTTTTTCGTCGTATCTCTTTAGAAAGACAAATATCCATTTACAGATCACAAAATCGCGCTCTTAACGTCTACGCGTCTCCATCCTCTCCAACCAACGACTCGTACTCGCCTTACTTGATTGCGAGCTACACCGAACGCTCGCAACATCACCTGAATCTTTAATCGGTTCGTCGTGGAAACAGCTAGTTTGCTTGGAAATTAATTTTAGCTTTTTCGCTGGCGAATTAGTTGGTAATAAGGAAAACATTAAGACGTTCTAAACATTAAGATAAATTCTATGCTGAATTTATCTTTCAATGGCCATGATCATAAATACACGTCGACGTTGAATAAGGAAACTGAATATATCTTACAAAAGTTGTCTATAACAGACAGGAAGTGTACATTCTCCATGTTTTCTTTAATTTGAATATTTGAGCATACACGCACGAATTTTATTTTATCTCTCAATACAGAAATTATTTCTGTATTTAAGAATATGGAGCAGGCCCAGGTTTATGACACTGCGTTTCGTCGTCCAAATAGCTAGTTTGTCCAAAAATAAATGTACCCTTTTCGCTGGTAAATTTATCAGTAGTAAAGAAAACGTCTATGCTGAATTTATCTTTCAATGACCATGATCATAAATACACGTCGACGTTGAATAAGGAAACTGAATATATCTTACAAAAATTGTCTACAACAGGCAGGAAGTTTACATTCTCCATGTTTTCTTTAATTTGAATATTTGAGCATACGAATTTTATTTTATCTCTCAATATAGAAATTATTTCTGTGTTCAAAAACATGGAGCAGGCCCAGAGATAAAATAAAATTCGTGCGTGTATGCTGAAATATTCAAATTAAAGAAAACAATATCGAGAATGTAAACAGTTTGCCTGTTGTAGACAATTTCTGTAAGATATATTTCGTTTCCTTATTCAACGTCGACGTGTATTTATGATCATGGTTATTGAAAGATAAATTCAGTTTTCCTTACTACCACCTCCAATTCACCAACGAAAAGGCTAAATTTATTTCCAGGCAAACTAGCTGTTTGGACGACGAAACGCAGTGTCATAAACCTGCTTGATGTTCTTTAACATTCTCATTATTTATAAATTGATCAACGTTTCAGCTAGACAATGAATAGCTGGACACAGTCACAGTTACAAGTATTCTTCATGAAATAACAGTGTGATAATTCCGTTAAATTTTCTCTGTCTTCTTGACAAGATTCAGGCGAAATTCGAGCGTTCATCGCGCAAATACGCTTAGAAAAGAGTTTCGCTTCGAACTTGAGATCTCTGAAACGCTTCGGTTTCGTGTGAAGTTAACGCGAAACTCGTAGAAAAATAAAGGAAACGAACCGTTTGTTCGATACGGAGACGGTTAATGAGCGCCCTTGTGGTGTCTGCGAAAGGTGTGTGTATAATTCTTTTTATACGGTTAGTAATTACGCTCGATTACATTCCTCGTACGACATTAGTACAATTATTAATTCATTAAAACCTAGGACATATTCACTACTCAAATAGATATTTTATAATAATTACTCTTTATAGTCTATCAAAATATTCATCACAGTGCTACGGACACAAAATTGTGTTCTGTTTATACGTGTAAATAATGATTTTTCTTCTGTATTTTTTTCCCTTTATTTCATCGTCGGTGGAGGAAAAGTCGCATAATCCAGCCACTCGTTGATTCGCAAACTGTACGTTCGAACGCGAAAAGCAGTTGTTCGATTCTCCATCGTTTTCTCGTACATCTTCTTTTTTTTTTTTAATAAAATAAACGACGTCTTTGATCGTCTTTCGCTTTATCTTCTGAAAATATCAACGAATCGATAAATGGCATCTATTTAAATTACACTTTTAAACGATTTCTAGATCACATGTTTCTCGTTCCTTTCTTTTTTTTTTTGTTTTTGTTTTGTACAATAGTTCGAGAGTGTCATTCCAATGTCAACGAGAGACCCGATTCTTGACGTTTTCAATGCTCGTATCACTAAATTTATTTTTCATCGCGATTTTCTGTTTTCTCTTTTTCTTTTTTCCTTTTTTTTTTTACGTAGAGTGCTACATACACACACACGCACACGCACGCACGCACGCACGCATGCACGCACGCACACGCGCGCGACATCATCATCCTGTTTAAAAAATTCTTACCTCACTTTACACGTGACTTATATTTACAACAATAAATCGAGAAGATGGCCTTCTAAGGAGATCTTCCGGCTTGCGGATGAATCGACGAGCCCTGAGCGACAAGAAATATATAATTCCAATATTCGAAAGACAATAAATCAGACGCCTATTCGTCCATATATATTAGGGGGAACCAGAAAGTAATGTTGTTTCAACGAATGCAACTACTTGTTTATTATTTACCAGTCTCACCGTGTACCAATCAATCTTTATCAATCAGGTATTGAAAATTTGCACACTAGATGACAGAAGGTTATTGATAACGAGGACAATTATATAATTGATTAAAAGTAAAAACATATTATAAATTTATTTGTTTGAATTTAATGTGAAAGAAACGACATTACTTTCTGGTCCTTCTAATATATAAATATATACAGTCAGTGTAATAAGTATTCGTACAGGAACCATTTATTTTAAATTGGTTGCTGTACGAATACTGTTTATACTGATTGTATATAGATAAAGATAATAGATATATAATAATAATAATATCGTATGCGTCTGAAGTAACTTTCAGGCGAAGAAATCAATTTCCTGCGAGAACAATTCAACTAAAAATTTTCGATTTCAGCGTCTAGAAACGGCGAAACTAACAGGGAAGAAACTCTCGCGAGCAAACAACGCCGGCGCGGGTGCGTTCATGTGTTACAAATAAAACGACCGCAGAAACAGAACAAAAAGAAGAAATAAATGGAAGCCGAAGAGCGAGACAAGTGGCTCTCAACGTTCCCCTTAGCCTTCTCGTTTCTCTTCTGAAATTACTCTCCGAAAATTCAGATCTCCTTTTTTAAACTCTCTTCCAAAATAATTCGAACTCTGGAGGATTCCCAGTTCTATTCCCTCAAGTTCTTCGGGACGCTTCTCTTCCAAAATGTGCCCGTCGAGGGTCTCCGGTGCTCGTCTTCTTTCGCGAAGAAATGGTATTGCTGGTACTTGACAAAATGACTCCCTAAACGAATCCTTCGATTTTCTACGAACGTCCATTTGGAAAGAGCAATCGACAAATGTTTACCGATATTAGAATCCTTACCGCGATCGTTTAATTTCGTCGCAATTCGTCGATTCTCGGTGCTTCTGGATTTCGTGTTTATGAGTCATCTCTTTCCCCAGGCTGCTGGGCCCGTTTCCTTCGTGAACCGTGGTCGACGACCGGCCTTTTTTCTTCGAAACGAGCCTTCGTACTTGTCAGATACACGTTTCCCTGTGAAATCTGTGCCAAAAACTGGTCTCGATCAAACCTCTGCGTGAAGGGGACTAGGCGAGCGGAGAGATTGGCAGCAACCCCACGGAAAGAGCCACGCGGCTCAGCACCTTGGCGAAAATTTCGGATTGGTGGGGCCGTGGATGTAGCTTCTTAGTTCCTTCGGCGGCTCTGAACCGAAATCCGACGCCGTGTCGACGTCGGACTTGCGGCAGATGATCATACGGATGTCCGTATGCAAGTAAATACGTCCAGACTTGCCGGACATAAATCTGAAACGGAGACAAGAAACTTTAATATTGTAACAAGTACCAACTACCCGCTCATGCGTTGTCTAAATTAATTGGTAGCTTCGAGAGGAACCGAAGAAAGTTAATAAAGCTCGCGTGGGTGGAGTTAGTTACACAATTCAGCTGTGGAAACGGATGAGGAACAAGGTGTAAAGTAGCAAACAGGTTACAGAAAGGAGGAACTAATAATAATCGTGGCTTCTAACTGTGGAAATATATTCGCTATGAAAACTGATTACTAAGATCCACTTGATACACTAAAGAGATTGCCCTTCGATGAAACTTGGATTTAACACTAAACGTACCAACATTTTATGTATCTTAGATTACGTAGACCTATCTTACCAGTAAACCAGTTGGTTTTTAGGCAGAAATTCTTAATTAAAGGAAATAATTTGCAGCGTAACCTCTGATTTTCAACAAAATATTAAAAACATGTATATTTATTTTTGTAAATAATGTAAGAATTAAGAGAAAGTCAGATGAGCGAAAGAAATAGCAATGAATGTACAATATTAAAGTAAATTTTGGTACGTTTCATCTGCTTGGTACATTTAGTGTTAATGTTGACAACTGTGTTCCAATGTAATTCTATTTTATATACCAACTGAAACCGTTGCAGCATGTTTGTTTCAGTTCGGTTATACCTTTTGTACAGACCAGTTGTGCCAAGCTTCTTTTATTTTCCATATCGATTATTCCTTTTGTGTTCTTTTTCTTGATAATAAATATATTGTATTGATTCTGTGTTTACTAGTTCCGTGTTCCTAGTTTTCACTCAACGGTTAACGAACAGAAATTTTTGACACCAAAGATATTCCGCTAGTAGCCAAACTTTCCAATAAATAACCAAAATGTATGACCAAAAATAAAATGAGTAACCTTTTAATCGGCTTTTCAACACAGAGTGTTTTTGTATTAAGAATTTCATTTTACTTCCTCCATAGTTGAGAATAATTAACGATTTTTACCCAGAAGTCCTAAGTTCTCTTCAAGCCATTGAAATGGAACTTTGATAAGAAAAGTTCTAATTCGAATAAGGTTTATAAAAGATAAAAATGGAAGTCCTTAGATGATAGAAATAGACATCTTCAGAAAGTAAAAAAGTTCTGAATCACTTTTACATAGATTTACTTTCAAACTCTTGATTGGCTATAAATGTTTTGATTCTTAGTTATTATATTTTGTATAATGTGATATTGTTTGTCGAATAAAATTATTACTTACAATATATAATAATTATAATATTTTATGAAATTTCTTCTGATAAAAGATCTGAAGTAATTGTTCCCATGGAATTTTTATTATAAGAGCTCTAAAATATCTGTTTAATAGGAAACATACTTAAAAAAGTTCAAGGTAAAACTTTTACACAAAAATACCACAATAGATATTTTTGTAAACGAAAAGTGAAAGTTCAAACAGTCTTTAGAACCACTCTGTATTTATCTCAACACTCCTGAGACTTTAATTTTAATTAATGAACATTAATTTCCCACTCTACGTTCAAAATTGTACAATTACAACAATGACACTCTTCACTCTTCAGTTCCATATACATTTTTAAATGTCTCGTCAACTTTATTTTGTAAGCTGGACAAAGAACAATCTTTATAGCTTTTTGTGGTACTAGTTACTTCTTATTTTGAAATAGTAATTAGCAAATTCGTAAAGGTCCACAGTAAAAAGCCACGATTGTTGGTGGGAACACTGGTGGTGAAGACTCTAAAATTTTAATCAACGAGGGGATAACTTATTCCCTTAACAGAGACAATTAAAATTTCGAAGTTCGCAAAACGGAGAAAATTTGACGTTATTAGAGGAAACAGAGGAAGTACGCACCTAAGATGAACGAGGTAGCGTAGCGTTTTGTCCCGCAGTGTTCTCTGACGTAAAAAAGTATGAGATCGTGGCGGCATATCAGAAAGATCGTATAGTACTACGAACATCTTAACGACTGTACCCAAAGGATTGAGAAGCGTTACTTGAATAGTACCGCTTCTTGGTACTTGGTAGCCCTTTTTGCCCAAATTAATATGTGCCTACGCAAAAGTAACAGGATTTGTTCAGATCAATGTTTCGGTTATGGTCTAGATCAGCAATTCTCAACACCATGGTACACATGGTCTTTTATTTAATAAGAAAAACGAATTGAATATAAGAAAGAGTTCTGTGCTTCCGTCAACCAAACTCAATTATAAGGTAAATTGCTTCATGGTATTTCTTAATTGATATTTATGACGAGGGTGTAACAATTATCTTTGGAAGTGCATTATTCATTTCATCGTGTGTCTTCATTTATTCCTCCATTTATTTTATTTGTCATATGAAAATTAAAATACGTTTAGTCATTGTATTATTTTGCATCTACAATATTTTCCCATCTTCTAGGCAGCATGTAGATTCCATTATGATAAAAGTGTGACAATTTCGAAACCTGTAACCTGTGTCTGGGCATTGTCATGCAGCAACGCTCTCTTTCCACCTTATTCGTTGCTTGAATTAACCAATTGACATTGATATCAATCTACCATGACTGTTTCACCTAAACCGAGTATCTCATAATAATGCACGCCTTTCATGGCCCACTTCTTTTGCGTGGATATTAAATTTTAGACTCTATATTATCGGTTGATCAAGGTGTATCCATGCTTTCTTGTGTTTAGGATTATCATAAAGAATCCATTGATCGTTTCCTGTGTTGATTTCATGCAGAAATCCTTCTTTGCTTTTCGCTTATCGAAGACCACCATTGATTTCTATCTATAGTCAGTTCATACAGGATCCATTTCCCTTTCTTGTATATTTTTCCAATGTCAAGCAAACGATTGGAAATGCTAGTAATCGTTTAATTCATACAAAACTGCACCGTAGATTTTTCTTTAGTGTTTTCGAACACAAAACTCTCTCCCCTACTAAACAGTTAGAATTCTCAAGCTATGAAGAAATGTGCCTCACTTATTTATCCATTTTTCTTTCATTTCTACCCTCAACAGGTAACATTTAACATTTATAAACCAGAATTTTCTCAAGTTTATCATATAAAACACCACGTTATTCGTGCACGAATGACATAAACGTCTAAATAAATTGCTAGATATCACGTGCAAAGCGGTACTTGGCCTAATCCCATAGCAATTCCGCGATACTCGGGCAAGAGGTTGAGAACCACTGATCTAGAAGATAATTAAACGCAAAAATTGTTCACCTTTGTAATCAGGTGAACAGAGAACAGGGTAAATTGCCGATTCATTAACGGATAAATATTTGTTTAAACATGAGAAAGAAAAAGGAATACGAGTACGTACGAGATAGGGCGTGGAAACTTTGTCATTGTCACCGAGCGTGTAGAAGAACACAGTGACCGGAAGCTTTCGATGTTTCGGACAGAAGGAACCGCTCGCTCCGAGCTCAGCCGTGAAACCGTGAACCGTGGACACGGGTTCGAGTCTGCCGTTCAAAGCTGATTCCTCGAAGCTGCCCAGAAGCGCGTGACTCTGCGGCCTGCTGCGGGATGTGGCACGTCTCTTTGGTGTCTCTTCACCTTCCCCTGCGTTCTCAGTCTCTCTGTCGGTTTCCTCTAAGGACACCGCACCTGGACTCGGTGGAGTGTTCAACTCGAACAACGCGCTGAAAAAGGAGAGCTTGTTTGGTGAGACTTTACGACCTTTACAGAGTCTTAATTTGATTAGGTTGCTGTGGAAGTTCTGACCGCTGTATGATACAAGTATACAGTAAATTTGAAGTGTAATTAAGATATTTGTTGCTTACACAACCCGGTTTTTTTTATGGTTGATACCAGACCTGAGCACTTCTTTCATAGTTTTATTGAGGATAGATAAAAACACAAATGGATTGTCTTATTTTTCTATGTTGTTATAATGTAGGTACCATTGTAAGAGTGATTGTTTAATCACTCACTGTCTAAAAGCCTTCTTACTTCAGGATTTGTGTATAATAAAAACGTGATACCTAAAACGAGTGTTAAGACTTTATATGAAATCCTTATACATCCTAGCATATTGCTCAAAAATATATATTATAAACTAACATTCTACATAGGTTCTTTCAACAGAAATTTTCTCCATCAGATAGGAAGCTTTCTGATTCCATCATAGAAAATGGAATTTAGCTGCTCCAGTAGTCAAATGAAATAGCAAGCAATTTTACTTTATTACAATTTTATTTTATAATAAATCAGTACAAAGGGAATGTAACCGAAGAATCGTAGTCTAAGTGTGCGCAGGATTACCTGCAGATATAGCATAAAACTTTTTAATGATTTTAAAATATTTAGAGCGAAATTTCAAGGTTTCTCATGGGGAGGATTTAAACTAGACATAAAAATCTGAATTTTGTAATTTAATTTTATATTTGTGTTACATATTGGGTCAAGGAATAGGTTCTAGTTCAACGTGACATTGATCCACCTGGATCGTTTGTTTCTGAAACGTTTAAATATAGGTGTCATACTTAAGCCACACTTGTTTGGCTACATTTCCTTTGAGTTAAATATATACAGATGTAGAGAATTATATGTCAAGGTTAAGCTCTAGATGATTTCGAACGGCCAGTACAAATTGATGCCACGATCAATCATCTACTATAGTTAACGTTTGTATCAGGGTCGTAGCCTACGATTCGTAGGAGCAACAAGACGTTTAACTTCGTATACAGGCAAAATTTCAGTGATAGAACTTCGATAGCAACCTAACGTTAAACTGAGAATCAAAAACCTGGTGTACCTTCTCTTAGAGGAAACAGAATTTAAGCTGCTATCGTAATCAAAGCAACAGCTGCCTCTTCTCAACGGAGCTGGACTCGAAGTCAACGGCAGACCGGTTCTGCTATGAAACACCATAGACGCTGCGTTCTCTAGAGACCGCCGGAATCTTTCTTGCTCGATCGCGGTGGGTACCATTTTGTCGAGGGCTTCGTCCTCCTCCGTGACCGTATTGTCCTTAGTGTGACCGTTGCCTCGAGATTTAACAACAGAGTAACCACTTATCTTCCCACCGACGCTCAGAGTAGGATCCTTGGGCAGCTTCGACATCGCTTTCTCCTCTTCCTCTTCGTGCTCTGCTGTGCTATTCTCTTCATTTGTACTGTGCAGTCTGTTCGGCCACTTCACCGACTCGGGATTATCGTAACCACGGCTGCCTTCCTCCTTGTAAAGAAAATTTAAATTAAGCAATGATTATCAAACATTTATTCCTACCAATGTACAGAACTCCAGAAATAGTACAACTTTTATTTGAGAATGTATGTAACGTATTTCAGTACCTCTGGAAGTTCAAAAGTTGCTGATCAAATTGTTAGAGGCACCGTAGTATAAAGAACCTCTGTTTTAAGAAAGCAATGTGAATCTTGATACAATGCATATGTTCAACGAACATTTTAAAGATGACAGCAGTATATACCAAGAAGTCAGAAGAATAACAGGCGTTATGCTTAATTTAAAAGAATATATTATCTAGTATGATTCCTTTGAAGGTGATGACTACATTAGGCTGGATACATTTGTGTATGTTTTTCATGATTATTCTGCAATAGTTTTTGCAAACGTTGAAGAACCAATGTGACCAATGACAATATTAAAAATAATCATGTAACGTAGTTGATCTGTAATACTTTGATTGCCTCAAGATTCACAGCTAGAAGACCGTACTAAAAGCATACAGGAAATATTGCATATACCAGACTGTACAATCCTGATCTTGGCTATATTATGCAAACCAGCTCCTCTATCCCTAATAATTTGATCAATGAGTGTACAAAGGCATGAATATTAGGTTATCCCAAAAATTTCTTTCGACAGACAACCTCATCTCTTAGAAGATTATCTCATTTCTTTTATAGTTAAACTATTAATTCAAGGAAGTAATTTGTTTCTAACAGTACAAATTGAAGAAAGCACAAGACGACCAGCAGGATGGGAAATAAATTGTTAACGTTCCACTGAGCAATCATTTACATCTTCGAACTTTCTAGATATTACATCATGCTATTATTATTTATTCCTCTCATTAAAGAATTCTATTTATAATAAAAGGGAAGATGGCATTATGCTGTTTCTAGAGATATAGGGGAAGGTAATAGACCAAGATGTATCGTATGCAACTCAGTAATGTAATGTAAAGCATAAAGTATTCTTACGAGCACCAGATGTATCAAATCATGCCCAGCTGCGTAACATTGAAGACAAAGAAGGTCAGTTGTTACTGACAATGGTGATTGATTAAACTGTCATCAGACGTTTTGAGATCTTGAAAGAATACAGCTGGTATAAAATAGTTTCTGTTAAAAGTTTCTGTTATATTTAAATTGTTCTAACCATAACTTGTTGAGCTGTAATCATACTCTAATCATTGTTAAGCAATAACTTAATATTTCTTTATGGCATTTATTGCAATTTGTTACACAAAATATAACAATATTGAATATTTTTGTCTTTGAAAAATTGAATATATAAATATTTCACCCACTGGTCCATATCTTCTTGTATAACTTATAATTACTAACTTTCTATTAATCTATTATTACACTAATATCTTAGAATCTGCTACTATTGTCTAAAGGCTTAAATCTTTTCAGTCTGCGGAATACAATATAAGATTTATTCTCCCTTTATGTCGTAATATGGTCCTTTTTGAATTTTGTAAATACAATTTCATTCTTATTTTTTTTTTTTTTTTTTTTGAGCTTTTTCCTAAACTTTAGCAAATTCGTCAAATTGGTCCTGATTTGGTTCATAGATGGATGGTCATACTTAATGGATAGACCCTGTATGTAATGAAAGCAGAAGGTAACTTTTTTAAGGCGAAAATCACACTCGGAGGCCAAGTATTAAGTGTTTCTTGAGATATTGTTTGTATAGAGAATAATTTATGTTAACTTTTTCATAACTTTGGGAATATTTAAGATATGTTCAAAGGTACATTTGGTAATTTTTTCGACTCATATCGCACAGAAACCTTTGAGATGTCTCGCATTTTTTGGAAGAACATTCATCCATTTCGTAGCAATGATAACTCAAAAACTAATCGACCGATCGTTTTTAAACTTTATTTACGGTTACTTTATTTAAATGTCTTGAATGTGAACTAAAGATTGGAATGAAAGTATTAAGTAAAGTATGTTTTTTACCTACAAAAAGTTGCACAAGTAGTAAAAATTGATACTATTTCCTTAAACGTTTTAGAAAAATTCAATTGTCAACTTTTTTGAGTTTAGTTCAGTTTACTTCAAATTCTTGGAAAACATCTTAACAATGTAAGAAAAAAGTTTCGTTTCAGATAACAATTGTGAGATTTAAAATTCCCAACAATAGCAGACTCGGTCGAAAACTTGCTATAGGGAAATGAAAAAATGAAATGAATTGAAAAAATTACTAGATGACCTTTAATATATACCAAAAATTACTCTCCAAGTTAAAGAAAATGAAATAAATTTTTCTCTATAAAAAGAAAAATGTCGAAAAACACATAATATTTGACCTCTTAATGTGGTTTATTCTCTTAAGTTTACAATTTTATATAAACTTATATTTGTGTTAATCGTTCCATTAGGTTGTCCCAAAAGTTTCTTTCGTTTTATTAATAATTAATACATACACAATATTTTATGTTTTATGCTACATTACAAAATTGTGTACAATTCATTTCGCTCCGTTACTGTTACAGCATCAATGTCTAAAAAATTAGATTGTCTATTCACAGTGAGTCCCAAAAATACTCGGACAACAGTGTATGGTTAGCTTTATGGCTTAATATCGTAGTTATTAAAAAAGCAATCGTCTTCGTTACTTTTTCCAATAATAAATCATTTATTAACATTATTAAAAATATATATATATATAAGATATAAATTACATAATAACAATAAACAAACGAAAGAATACCGCATTTTCGGGTCACAAAAATATTCGAACACTATGAGGAATAACATTTATTAATTAAAATTAAACATTATATGTTCCACATTAATATTTTGTTGCAAATCCCTTTTCTTTTATAATATGTCTCAATCGATTCGGCATATTAGAAATTATTTTTTTTAAATATTCTGTCGAAATGGATGCTCATTCTTCTTGAAGCCTAATTTTAAGTACTTCTTTGGAACGAATGGGTGTCTTGCGAATCCGTTGGTTCAACTTATCCTATAAGTTTTCTATAGGGTTAAGGTCTGGCGATTGTGGAGGTGGATGAAGGACTTTGAGGCAATTATACAATAAAAATTCTTAGACAATGCGCGACTTATGTTTAGAATCATTATCCTGGTAAAATTTCAAATCTTCAGCAATCCCCATTTTTTCTGCACTTTGTTTTAAATTGCTTTTTAAAAGATTCAAATAAGCATTCTTAACCATGATGCCATCGATAAAAACTAAATTGCCAACGCCGGAAGTCGAAATGCATCCCCACACCATTACAATGCCTCCTCCGTGTTTTATCGTACCCGAAAATGTAATATTCTTTCGTTTGTTTATTGCTATTATGTAATTTATGTAAATTTTTTGATTAATGTATACATCTTTAATAACATTAATAAATAACTTATTATTGGAAAAAGTAACGAAGACAATTGCTTTTTTAATAACTACGATATTAAGTCATAAAGCTAACCATACACTAGTGTCCGAATATTTCTGGGAGTCACTGTATATAAACACTGCTACAGAAAATAATTGAATGGAACTCACGAAAGAAACTTTTGGGACAACTTAATAATATCTTTCTGCTTTAGTCTTCGTTTTAGAATGATTTAAATGAGCCCAACCTAGCCTAACCAAATAAAAGGGTTTGTTCGATAGAAGAGGTAGTTTATATACCTTGTAATTTGTACTATAGATTCTTGGGTTTTGATGTGCGCCATTTGTACTAAGTCCCGACGGATCGGTGCACGTGTACCTCTTCTCCGTTTCCGCAATGAAATTGGAAAAGTCTATCCTCCTCTTCACCTTGCTGTCCCTCAAATTCTTTGGATCGTGCAAGCTGGGCTGGACGTTGTTGCACCAGAACGAACGCAGTACCGGCTGTTGGACCTCTTGGAAATCCTCCGTAGTCAAGCTCGCCTTCTTCTCCTGTTCCTTCTTGAAGAGTTGCCGGAACCGATTGAATCTCTTGTTCAACGCCATATGTAACGACTTCTCGTCCTCCAATGGCACGACGATTCTCTGCTCGGTAGCTGCTTTCTCGCAGTCGTTGTCTCGGTCGCTCTCCGCATCCCCACTGAACGTTGGCAAAGCAGACCTGGGTTTGGTCCCGCTGGAACCCTCCGGCAGGTTCCTTCGATCTTTACTGGTTCGCAAGATTGCTCCCAGTAGAATATCCGCTTTGTTCGAGACGTTCTGCAAGCAGTCCATGGGCTCGTTCGTTCGCTTCTCTACGTTATTGCGTTTCACTGCTTGCAGATCCTCGCTCGACCCACCGCAGTCGAGTTTCTCCCGTTTCCGTGACGGATCGTAGATGTTCTTATTGCCATAGATCTCGGTGAAAGTGGACTTCTCCATCGCTTGCTGATCGTTCTTCCTGCAGAGCTTGTGGCTGCAGCCCTCGCAGAACTTGCCGCGGTTCACGATGTTGTTCGCCGAGCATTCGTTGCTCTCCAAGTTCACGTAGTACTTTCTGTCCACTCCGTCCTCGACCGACTTCTCCGACCGTTCCCGCTTCTTCGAGGTCTTGACGCTGGTCCTCTTCCGTCCCGACGGTGTCCTGGCCCTCAATACAGCCAAAACCTCGTCGAACTCGCGTTGACTCAACTCCAGATTGCAATTCTTGAACCTGACCTCGTTCCCGTGTTGCTCCTGGCTCTTCAAGTTCTTCACCTTGTTCTCCACGTAACCGTTGCTCGGCGCGACACCAAGAACTCTCCCTGGAACCCTGCTGAACCAATCCAAGAATCCTCCTTCATCTTTCGGCTTCTCCTTGTCCTCAGGAAACGACAACTTCGACATCAACTGGCTCAAGTCCTTCCCAGGTCTTCCTCTGTTGTTCGCCGCTACATCCTCCAATTTCAAAGCTTCCTGTCCAGGGGACACTCCACCTGCGCTCGGCAGCTTGTTCGACGGTTTCGCGCAGCTCTGGTGCACCATGCAGGCGGTGTTCAACGACTCCTGTTTCAACCGATTGTTCGTCGACGGTCCTGGATTTGACTCGTGGAAAGGACTAGGTTGTCTGAACGGATTTATCACGAGGTACGGGTCCTTGGACACCGGCGGTTTGCAGGTTCTTTCAGGGTCATTTAGATATCCGTCTTTGTTCCCTCGTAGACCATAATACGCGCATTTTCCATTCGCGGTGCTGTTGTTCCACGACTCCACAAATGACCACGATAACGAGGAATTGAACGGTATCAAGTTCTCGAACAACCCGTTCTTCTCCGTAGACTTGCTCTCTGCTTCTTTCGTCTTCTTGCTGCCGCCCTGCGCGTCCTTCTCCAAATTGCACTGTTTCTCTTTGACACCGGTAGCGACAGACTTCAGCTGCGGAGGCTCCGGGTCCTCGATGGTTCGCTTGTAACGCTTCTCCATGTTCCCCTCGCGCTCGTCGATGTTCAGCTGCGTCTTGAAGCAACGCTCCAGGTTGTCGGAGTTGAGGTTGTTCCGGTTCCTGACGCCGTTCTCCTCCAGCTTGCAAGACTGACCCTGCACAGGCCGCGACTGGACGCGGTTGTTCGAGATCTCGGACGAGCATTTTGGGTAGCTGGAACTCTGGCTATCCTTCGGCTCCTGCGTCGCTGTCTCCTGCACGGACGGCAGAGGCATCGGCTGAACTGTCACGCAGGAAACTGAATCCGATGGACCGCAAGGAAGCGACCTGCGACGCTTTCTTTCGCTGTTGGGTCGCGGGATCGACGGCGACGGCGGCGAACCGTCCTCCTCCTCGCAGTTGCAGTGATGCTTCCCGGGCATGTTGCAGGGCGTCTGCAGCCTGTCGTCCACCAGAACTATTCCAGAAAAGCAAATTTGTTCAGGCTCGACTCTTTGGTAAGACTGATTCTTCGAGCATCAGCTTCGCTAATTTGTCAACGACTTGAAACATCAATACAAGAGGGAGAATATCAACACATACGCTTTTACCTGAAACTTTTTTTTGTTCACGTTAGGCACTTCATTATATCAAATGGCAATAGTGTAAGAAGTGTGATAAAGAGAAAAGTTACATGAATTGTAATAACCAAGGTGGTAGATAATTAGGTAAATTGTGATCCTATAATAATTGACGCAAAGGTTTGTTTGGTCTTTTGAGCAATGTTCAGCGTAGTCCTTTTCGGTGTACAAATATCAATTTTAAAATAATATCAAAAAATTAAATTTAATTAGAAATGATCAAGAACTTACTACAATAATTGACGCAAAGGTTTGTTTGGTCTTTTGAGCAACGTTCATTATATCAAATGCCAATAGTGGAAGAAGCATGATAAAGAGAAAAGTTACATGGATTATAACCAATGTGGCAGATAATTAGGTAAATTGTGATCCTATAATAATTGACGCAAAGGTTTGTTTGGTCCTTTGAGCAATGTTCATTATACCAAATGGCAATAGTGTAGGAAGAGTGGTAAAGAGAAAAGTTACATAGATTATAATAACCAATGTTGCAGATAATTAGGTAAATTGTGATCCTACAATAATTGACGCAAAGGTTTGTTTGGTCTTTTGAGCAATGTTCAGCGTAGTCTTCCTCAGAGAACAAATATCAATTTTAAAATAATATCAGAAAGTTAAATTCAATTAGAAATGATCAAGATTCAATATTAAAGAAAAAGAACAATACATTTAACAATGTGTACAGGGACAACGAAAACTCTAATACAAAATTTGGTGCTCTGTATCATAGAAGATTGATCGCATCTGACGTAACCTGATTTAATTTGTAAGAAATTACAAATGTTACACTGCAATTAATACAAATTAAATTAAATTAAAAATTAATACAAATTCAGTATCAAAAAGAAGTGCGATACATTTTACAATGTGTACAGGGACAAAGAAAACTCTAATACAAAAATTGGTACTCTGTATCGTAGAAGATGGAATGCATCTGATGTAACCTGATTTAAGTTGTAAGAAATTACAACTGTTACACTGTTGAATTCGTCTCGACATCAGCAATGACTTTATGACGTCCAAAACGTGTGGTGCCATTTACAAAAGTCAAAGTGATCTTTACATTTATATGTAAAAAGCATTTTTTCAGAGTTATAAATATGCAAACACGTAGTTCATCACCTTTTGTCTAAAACATTCTTTAATTGCACTACCGGAAATACCTAAATAATAGTCACATAACTTAACAGGTAGACCAGATAACTAAATATTTGTTTGTGACATAAATATAAATGTTTGTGATAATACAAAAGATTTGTTTCAGTAACGTTACACCAGCTACACCAATCACTATTTTTGTAGCAGATAGTCCTTCTGACGCTTGCCATGCATCATGAAATTATCATATTTTAGTCTTGTGGTCCCATATCAGTTATTTTGTTAAAAACGATTGAAGATAAATTATCTGTACTTCATACTACATGATTTATATAAAGCGATGATCAAAGGAACATTTTTGTTTTAGGTTGTTATTTTTGTCCAAATATTGTTTGTAAAAGAGAAATTAATTATTATGCTTACGTTATTCGTATGATTTTCAACAAATATTGAAATACAATTTGGATTGCTTTATTCTCCCTTTATTTCATAATATGCTCCTTTTTGAATTTTCTAAATACCACTTCATTCTTATTTTGTTTTTTTTGTTTTGATCCACTGGGTAAGCCTCTTTCTAACAAGAGAGTACAACGATTACAGAAGAGGAAAACAAATGGTAGAGACCAAAGAAATCGACGCGATGGACCGAAGATTGGAAGGTGAAGCTTAAATCGATACCGAAGGTGATACTCGAGGACCGAAATATCACGTTCGTCGTCAGTAATTTCCTTCATTACCAGGCAAAACCAGAGCCTCGGGATTCTGTGAAGCACTGGGCACCGGGATAGCCTTGGTGGGTGTCAAAGCCCTCGCGACACCCTCCTCGTCCTTCTCTTTGATCGGGTGCAACGGGCAGGTGAGAATCGGCAGCTCCTCCATCCTCGGCAGTGCCCACACGGTCACCTAAAATTTGCACGAGAAATCCTCTTCAGCTCCATTAAATGCAGTCGCGGCACTCGAACATGATCGGTGTGACTCATCTACCGGTTAAAAGTAGGCATTCGTTAGTGTCCTCGGCCAACCAGAATAGAACCAAGAAGGTACACCCGAATACGCGGACCACCATGCGGATTACATGGACGGTACGCGAGGAACATTGACCTCGAAGCTTTTACCACAACGTATCGTTTCACCGCGAGCCGTTGCTTGCCACCGATCGAACGAATTTCCACTCCTGCGGAGATTATTAACGAAACAATTCGCATCGAGGGGACGCGTACACCCAGCAAATCGGCAAGATGTTGATTCGGTCTACTTTTGTCTTTTTGAGTAACCGAATCGAGTGCTTTGGAATCGAAGCATCGTTTATGGCGGGGACATGATCCAGCGATTCGAGCAATTTGAAAATTCAGAGTTTTGGGGCAATTGATAAAGAATTACGTATTTGCGAATCGAGGTGATAGTACTGGGTGTCCGCGGTGAAGTGTGACAGACGCATATTTCAATAACTATTGATGATACGAAGAAATTGTTTAGATGTAAATTGTAGGATACAGTGAGTTCTATATTGTGACGTAAACAAAATTTTGTTTATATTATTATATATTTTTTTAAATTTATGTTTTTAGTATTAAATTTATATTTTTTATATTATTAAACAAGTTGGCAGGGTTTAGCTCTTTTTTTTTTGCATGAGAGTACAGCCCTTCCACTAAAACAATAGACGAGGTTCTATTCAAACAAATTTGTAAAACAATATCGGGAAAGTTCGGGAGTGCCGATTTTCACCCTTCAACAAACTATTCTGAAAAACAGGGAAAAAACAGATTTTAAAAATCTTGAAAATTGACGACGTTGCCTCTTAGGTGTATAAACAATTGTTTATAACATTTAAACTATTTTACTATAGACGAAACGGAAATTACTACAAACAACTAGAAACGATTCTGAAGAACAGGGAAAAAACAGATTTAACAAATCTTAAAAAATGTCAAAATTACCTATTAGGCGTATAAACAATTGTTTATAACTTTTAAAGTATTCTACTACACACGAAAGGGAAATCATTACAATCAATTACAAACGATTCTGAATCACATGGAACAAGAATATTTAGAAAATCTTGAAAATTGACGAAGTTGCCTCTTAGGCGTATCAACAATTGTTTATAACTTTTGAAGTATTCAACTACAGACGAAAGGGAAATCATTACAATCAATTACAAACGATACTGGAGAACAGGGAAAAAACAGATTTAAAAAATTTTGCAAATTTACGAAGTTACTTCTTAGGCGTATAAACAATTGTTTATAACTTTTGAATGATTCAACTACGAACGAAAGGAAGATTACTACAATCGACTACCAATGATTCTTAATTAGATGGAAAAAGCGGATTTCAAAACTCTTGATAATTGACGAAGTTTTACTTCTTAGGCGTATAAACAATTGTTTATAACATTTAAACTATTCTACTATAGACGAAACGGAAATCACTAAAAACAACTAGAAACGATTCTGAATTAGATGGTAAAAACAGATTTTAAAAATCTTGAAAATTGACGAAGTTGCCTCTTAGGCGTATCAACAATTGTTTATAACGTTTAAAGTATTCAACTATAGACGAAACGGAAATCACTACAAACAACTAGAAACGATTCTGAATTAGATGGTAAAAACAGATTTTAAAAATCTTGAAAATTGACGAAGTTGCCTCTTAGGCGTATCAACAATCTATTGTAATTTTTAAACTATTCAACTACAGACGAAACTGGAATGACTACAAACAACTCCAAACGATTCAGAATCACATGAAAAAAACGGATATGAGATATCTCAATGTCGGATGCGGGTCATTTTTTCAATATTTTTTATTTATTAACCTTGTCGGTGCTCTGGGCGAGTATAAAAATTAAATTAATCGTCAAATTATTTTGTTCTTGTCGTGCTCAAGGTGAGTTAAATCGCATGAGTCTTTTAAATAGGAAAGAGCTCAACACGCGTTAACTCATTAATCTCATTAACTCATTAACAATAAGCTCATGTGATTTAACTCACCTTGACCACGACAAAAACAAAATAATTTGACGAGTATACTCGCACAGAGCATCGAAAAGCTTAATTGATGAATCTACAAATGAAACTATTGTAAGTGTTATTGTTACTATAACCAACTACAAACGAAATGTCACCATTTTCCTTAAATAATAATAAAAAAAAAAAAAAAAAAAAAAAAAAAATTGTTTGAAAGTCGCGTGGCCAGATTTACATAGCTCCGACTTTCGTTTGCTGATGTAATAATGTGTATTAGTGTAAGCTAGTGGGTCGAGATAATGACGAACGCGACGGGTTCTAGACACGGTTTCCCTACCTTTATCGAATTTCCATCGCCGTTACCAGCCAGAGGGAAGGTGTGCTCTACGGGGGTTTCCCGAAATTTCCTCAGATTTTCCTCGTTATACGGTACCACCCTCGTCGCGATGTAGTTTGGCTCGTTGCCGTTGCTTCGGGACCACCAAGCTGCCACCTGACTAAAGTGAAGCCGCGAACGAACTGCTTGGTACAGGCCGTAGAAGTTCATCGTCTCTGGGCTCCTGGAAAACAATTTTAAACGCAATGTAATACACGATTAATAATCATTGATTATAATTGTAAAGTTTAGTTAATTTTTTAATTTTATTTTTAGTTAATTCAAAAATTCTGTTCACCATCCATAATAGGTGTGCCTTGGCCATCTTCGAACATTCTTTATATTATCAAGAATAATTCGAAGGTGTGGATATGCTCTTTGATAACAGTTCCTATTTAATGGCGACGACATTTTTCGAATTATATTATATTATTGTTTTCTTTAATATACCATTACTTCTTTTCGTTTATCCTACGCAAATACGTACATATTTGTCGATACATTTAATTCTATTCACAGAGATTATTTCTATTTTATTTCTATTTTAAATTCTCAGGAATTTTGCTTGTGTATATTCTTAATAAAAGTAGAAATAAAGTTACGCAAACATGTACAACAGGGCTTCTTAAACTTTTTTCATTCACGACCCCATTTATGATTGTGATATTTTTCGCAACCCAAGAAATATAAAACAAAGATATGTAAACATTTTGTGATGATTTATTGATTAGGTACCAATATATATATATATATATGAAAATAAGATAGTTTTTGAATTTGTTTAGAAATATACAAAAATATGAAATTAAAATTCTACAAAAAGTTGTAAAATTGTATTTATAATAGTTACAAAAATTACATACCATATTTTTCATCAAAACTGCATTTCTTGCAATAACAAAAATAAAAGAGAATATTAAATATTTAACATTAAAATCAAGCGACTCGATTTGTGGTCGCGACCCATAGTTTAAGAAGTCCTGATGTATACCATTCATTGACAAAGAACATTTGTTCCATTAGAATGTAATATGAATTACATATCCTTTATTTATATTACTCTTAACAAGAATAATAAATAATTAAAACCGTCAACTCTTAGCAATACAAGAATTTATCGCTTTTCCGGGTATTCTTTTACACTCTTTTTTTCTTTAAATCCATAAAGAATTTTTGTGTGCAACGCATATTTATTTGAATATAGAGAATATAAAAAAAAAAACGATGAGATTTTGAAAAATACGGTCTGAGCAATAAAGGCATACAATACAGGATGGGAAAAAAGTATGGAAACCTCAAGATATCTTTCGAGTTTCGTGATCAAACAAAAAATAACAAAGGTCACACATTAGGTAACCTTCAACGAGGAATCCAAAATGGTGACCTTGGATTTGACCTTGAAATATCTCTCGAGTTTAGTGATGAAACAAAAAAAAAAACAAAGGTCACACGTTAAGTAACTTTCTATGAAGAATCCAAAATGGTGACCTTGTATTTGACTTTGAACCTCATTCTCAAGGTCATTTCAAGGTCAACTTGTTTTCTTTTAACGGGAACCCCTATTTTTGATGCCGGAATCGAAAAGAGCGGAAAATATAATTAATTTAATTTATATGAAGGGCTTCTTCCCGTAAACAAAATTATTATCATTATTTTACATCATAAATGGATAAAACCCGCGATCTACTTATATCTACATATACTTGTATAATCCAATTTCGAACGTTGAATTTTATTGTGCCTATCAAATGTATCTGGACCTAATTTTATAACACGATGATATTTAATCTTGATTTTGAATGTAATATTTTAATTTAATTTTTAATTTAAATTTTTAACTTGGTAGAAGGCGATTCTCGAGGAGATGATAATACTCACTTGCTTGGAACAGTGGAGACACACCAATACTCCAGCAGCATCTCCGACGTGTGTTGCCATGGTGAGATTGATAAGGATGGCACGGTGCAGATCGGGTTCTTCGTTGCAGCTTTGGCAAAACCGCACGGACAGTCGCTGCACAACACCACTTCAATGCACAGGAACGACCCAACCACAGTACGGTCCGTGATCTCCCGGACGAGCACAAGATATCGATTGCACTGGACAAATCGTATTAAAGAAGACGCGTTAACAATGAAATAGTAATACATATTATCTTTAGTTCGGTCTTACTGCGTAACTTAACGGGTAGACCTTGTAAACTTCTTCATATTAACGCAGATAATTTATTTAGCATTGATGCTTACTAATGCATATTGTGCATATCGTACTGTATATCGTGTAATCCTTTTGTTGGAGTCTTGCGAGAATAAACCAGGAGAATTTCAAGGTTCCACTTTGCCTTTGTTCGAGACCTTTCGATCAATAATTCTGTCGCACACAACTGTTTCGGTCATTATCGTCGTGACGAATATGTCGGCCATATTGAATCCGCCATTTTAAATTTCGAAATTCTGATGTCACATTCGTAATCTCCTACCACGAAAACCATAATGCACTAATTTTTACGCAAATCTAACAAATTTTTAGTATACATGTCGGCCATATTGAATCCGCAATTTTGAATTTCGAAATTCTGATGTCTGATTCGTAATCAGCGACCAGGAAAACCATAATATACCAATTTCTACGCATATCTAACAAATTTCTAGTATACATGTCGGCCATATTAAATCCGGCATTTTGAATTTCGAAATTCTGATGTCAGATTCGTAATCAGCGACTACGAAAACCACAATGCACCAATTTTTACGCAAATCTAACAAATTTTTAGTATACATGTCGATCATATTGTATCCGGCATTTTGAATTTCGAAATTCTGATATCTGATTCATAATCAGCGACCACGAAAACCATAATATACCAATTTCTACGCATATCTAACAAATTTCTAGTATACATGTCGGCCATATTAAATCCGGCATTTTGAATTTCGAAATTCTGATGTCAGATTCATAATCAGCGACTACGAAAACCATAATGCACCAATTTTTACGCAAATCTAATAAATTTCTAATGTACATGTCGGGCATATTGAATCCACCATTTTGAATTTCGAAATTCTGATGTCTGATTCGTAATCAGCGACCACGAAAACCATAATGAACCAATTTTTATGCGGACCTAACAAATTTCTAATATATATGTCGGCTATATTGAATCGGTCATTTTGAATTTCGAAATTCTAATGTCTGATTCGTAATCAGCGACCACGAAAACCATAATGTATCAATGTCTACGCATATCTAACAAATGTCTAGTATACATGTCGGCCATATTGAATCCGGCATTTTGAATTTCGAAATTCTGATATCAGATTCGTAATCAGCGACTACGTAAACCATAATGCACCAATTTTTACGCAAATCTAACAAATTTCTAATATACATGTCGATCATATTGAATCCAAGTATAACAAAAAGTTAAATGAATAAACAATTTTTTCATTTGTTATACAATGAAATTAGAGTATTTATAACATTTCATAAATTTATTTTGAAATAGAGTTCTCTGGCAATACGAACAGTAAAGCGCCCATCGCATTCGCAATAATATATTATCGTTCGTCACTAAAAAGGATATAAGTAACAAGAATGGATTATTTTACCAAGTAATTGTCTTCTTCGCACACATGGTCATTTGGGGGCGCCTGCATAGGCGCTGCGCAGTGTGGGCCCTCTCTGTAACCCCGTGGAGGGCCCTGAATCCTCCCTTCGCACACAAGGACTCCAAGGGCTCGGAACACGCTAAGAATGCCACCCCGACCACCAACCCCATTTGGGCTGGGCACGCCTCCTGTCACCGCACCTAGGCAGTGCATACCTATAACAAACGAAATTTCGTCATCGTTAGTCAAAAACAGGATATTATTTGTTTTTAATCGATCTTACATTCTGGAGACTAAAACAGAACAGAACGCCTTCAAATGGTATTCAGAGTTGGCGATCAGAAGTTCCAAAAGACGGTCATATCTCGATTGAACATTTCGAAATTCTGATGTCAGATTCGTAATCAGGGATCACAAAAACCATTATGTACCACATTTTACGCGAATCTAACAAATTTCCAATATACATGTCAGCCATATTGAATCTGCCATTTTGAATTTCGAAATTCCGATGTCAGATTCATAATCAGGAATTACAAAAACCATAGTACAACAATTTTTACGAAAATCTAACAAGTTTTTCATATACATGTCGGCCATATTGAATCCGCC
>NW_026531632.1:5901-7424 GCF_026283585.1 Hylaeus volcanicus | reverse complement strand
GATTTAAGTAAAATTGTAACTTTACGCATGGTTATAAAAAATTGACCGCACTTGTCCGAGGTTTAATTGCTATCACTGGAAAGGGTGAACCATCCTCTATCAGATTCTACAATGATCAGGTACTCCTTCGTGCCCCTTTTTGAAAAATTGGTGATTGTACTAAACGGGACTTGAACAGAAAATAGTATGTACGTTTGTACGCTTACTTCTATGATTATTACGTACATCTTGTCATTTTTAAATTACTAAATACATTTCTCTCATAGTTAATAACAAGTTTGAGTCGAATTTTGGTTAAATAACAATAAATATGTCAAACAAGTGAAAGATATTGAATGGGTTACACTTTATACGTGAATATTTGGACACCCTGTAGCTCAAATTGACTTATACTAATACAATTTAAGTATCATAGTATAGGGAATAAGTTCCTAAAATTTCATTAAAATATTTTCAAGAGAACCAAGGTTATGGATTTTTTATCGCCGAGAACCGTTTCGTGCGCCGCACATAAAAGGTGAAAAGTCGGTCTAGAAATAAGCTCGTTGCTCGGGAACTAGCGCTTCCACAAACCTGCGCGTATTCTCCTTCCGTGGAAGCAGTTTCCAACGCACTGCAACAAGATCGCCGTCATTTTGGAGACTTGGTCGCCTTCTAGAAACGAAAACCGACACGATACGCGCACTGAATCCGATGATCTCATTCGCATGACGACGAATCATGCTTCGGAAGAGTTTCGGTCGGTTTTCACGCGATTCTTTTATCGGAAAAGCGAACTTTGCACTTCGAGTCGACCTTTCGCTGGCGGAAACCCTTCGTCATACTGTTCTTTTGCGTAGATGAATGAGTACTCGCGTCACGTTCATTGTATAGATAGTTTCTCACTGATTCATTGTTTCAACCGTGATACGCTTTTCATTTAAGGCTTTTAGAGAGAATGACACTTGTGGGAGAGGAAGAAATGCTAGCAATTGATATTTTTAAGGAGGCTCTGGTGCAAATAGAAATAACGCCAAGAGAATTATACAAATTTGTATACAGGTTAGATTTGATCCCAAAAACACATAGTGGATGTCTGTTCATTTTCTTATTACTTAAATGTGTTACAACAAGACTTTTTGTGTATAGTGATATTGTATTGGGAAGTATATGGTTATAAGTGATGAAATATCTTCCTTGCCGTTGTGGAAGGATATATATAAATATGGTGTTTGAGTGTGCAGTTATACTACAGATTTCAGTAAATGTTCATCTTGTGTAAATAAGGAACATTGTGCAGTAAGTATAAGTGTTGTAATACAATAAATTGTGCGTTACAGATAGTGGACCTCATTGTTCATTTTCTCACTTTATTCTAGACATTTAAATTCCTTGCAACAGGACATTCTGCAATATGTTCTGTGTACTTATGAACTTTATTCTGAACTTAAAAGACTGAAACTGATTTCTCTTTTTCTATATTATTGTAGTATGATAAATTATGCATTAGAAATAGTAGATCTCTGTTCATTTTCTCATTTTCT